>NC_057801.1:757281215-757355288 GCF_018294505.1 Triticum aestivum
TTGAAACCGTGACACAGTTGACATCATCGCGTACGCAATTGGACCACGTCGAGCATCGACACATACTAGTTCGCCTCTCGACGGTAGACTCGTCGAATGCAAGGGTGCAATCATGCAGTACACCAGAAAATTTCAGTTTAATTTGCTACAGATATCTCTTTATATATATGCAGTGCAACTCAGAAAAAGATAGCTTGCAGTTCCACCGTTTCGAACGAATAAATGTTAATGTGGTCTAGTCAGTCATGTGCATGTAGCGTCACCGATGTGATGGAACAGGTAAGTTAATTAACGCGTCTCCTGCGCCAAGAGGATGCATATATATCGAAGCTGAAATTTTAATTTCAAGCCAACGAACCATTTGACCAAATACTTAAGGGCGATCCACCTCCATCAGAATCCATTCATTTCCAGAAAATAAAAACACCGATTCCTTTCTCCACTACAAATACCCCGTCCAGCCGCTCCCGTCTCCTCAGTCCACAGAAGACGTCTTCCAGGTCCAGCCACCATGGCCCGCCTCGCCACCCTCGCCCTGCTCCTCCTCTCCCTCGTGTCCGTCGCAAGCTGCCGCGACCTTGAGGCCATCTCCGACGACCAGGGCCCGCCCGTCCCCGTCCTCCTCACTCGAGATGATCAGGCGGATGCTGCTGCTGAGGTGACGACCCTTCCGAGCTTCCCGGGCCCGGCCGTCGCATGGGACGAGGACGAGCTCCCCTCCCACCGCGGTCACCTCTGGTTGGCGCGCCGTCACGGCTTCTTCCACCGCCCCGGCGCGTTCACCGGCCTGGGCGAGGCCCGCGTCCAACCTGCGGTCTTCTTCCCCACCGAGCTTGATCGCGGCGAAGAGCAAGCACCCTGGAAGGCGGTGCTGGAGGCGGTTGCGGAGCCTTACCACGACTCACGCGCAGCCACCGACGGCGAGCAAAAGCCGTTTCATGCCAAGGAGGAGGGACAGGAGAACGAGGCAGTGAAGATGGCGAGGAGGTTCGGTCACTGCGTCGGCCTCCCCCACCGCCACCACCACGACCAGGAAGAGAAGGACAAACGACAACCACGGGCAGGACAAGGATGAAGACATGAACACGAAGCTGCTCGGACGCTTCCACCTCCACGCACACGACGGCGACCACGAGGCTGGCGAACTAGAAGTACTGGCGAGCACGAGGAGGAGCTTCAACCACGGCGACCACCACCTCGGGGCGGAGGAAGGCGGCGTGAAGAAGTGGTTCAAGGGCCTCATGAACCGATTCTAGACATGCATGCATACCGCCCAGGGCGGCTGGTTTAATTACTCTGAATAATGTGTGCTCTGCACCTCCGCGTCTGCGTGGCGCGTCGATCGGCTGTTCTACCATTTCGTTTGCCTTCGGGTTATTTCACACTATATTACGGCTTCGGTTTATGTACTGGTGTGCTACTGGTGACTTGTGAGGGTTGTGAAATTGTTACGAGTAGCAACGTTACGTGTTTCTCATAACTACATGTAATCACTTTGCCTTCTTATGTACTCGCTTTGTTTCATAATTTTTATTGTGCTTGTAGTTCAAATTTGATCTAAAACCGCAGCAAGAATTATGGAACCACGCGAGTATATTGCACGCATTATTATGCTCATCACTCTTTTTTTCCCTGATGTGAACATAGTCTGTTCATCTCGCTTTTCGCATCAAGCTTCAGTACTGTTAACAGTTCCGTCATGTTCCTTATATGTAGCAAGTTAATTAACTCTAGCACCCCTATACAAAACTTGCAACTCGGTATACTTTTCTCTTTTGCAAGGGAGACGCTGTGCCCTTTCTTTTTTGGGGGCTATTTCTTGTCTCACACCTCTTCATCAACCGATATATATGCGCACAACCACTCTATTTACAAAGTTTTGAATCCTTAAAAAAACAAAATTAAGAGATAAGCTAGGGTTGAAGATTTCCTTTCTGTATTTTGTTTTTCTCCTCACCAATATTCACAATTTTTAAAGAAATGCTGAAAAAATTGGTCTGGAAATCGAACATACGAGTATATATATGACTATAAGAATGGTGAGATCACTCTAAACCAGTACGGTACAACTTAATTTGTGGTACTACTCCTAATTTGGTTTTAATATTTTTAGAACCATCACCGATGGTAATTATTCAAATGTAATATACTATTTTTCAACCAAGATTATGTCTTCTCGACTCCTGAAAATTGCTAATTTTCTCCATTTAAAAAAATATTGACAATTTTTTTCCTCCAGGTGTCTACGTTCTACAGCTAGAGACCAGAAAACCCGGAGCCTCCATACATTAAGGTCAATGCTACCCATGATCATGCTTTTTGTAATTGCACAAGTACTTTAGCTGGCAGTTGTCAAGAAATTTGGTAAGCATTCCTTAATTTGGTGAAGGGATTAATTGTACGTGCAGGTAGCATCCCCTTCCCGCTGATTGTGATGGAGTGAGATAACTTGGCTTCTCCTTCGTTGTCTTTATCCGGAAATGCGAAAGCTTGACAAGCAAGTCTCCAAATCTGTCTGAATATTAGTAGGTAAGAGGAAAAACTTGTGCAACTGCACATCGCATGCATCATCACTGTTGTCGTCTACGCTCGATCTTCCGTCTATTGATTTGTGTGCATATGATCGACATTGATCGTTACTCACCATAAAGAGAAGGTGTGATGGAGGGCTGATAATAAATTTAGCTTTAATTGGCGTCGATGATATGCAACAACCTTAGGTGGAGTGCAACGATGACATCCACTTTGCCAATTAACCTCGACATATGAGTTGCAACTAGAGAAAAAAGAAAGATCGCACAAAAAATACAAAATAAGGTGTCGGCACTAATGGAAGACAAGGAAAAATGAGGAGACAAGGAATGGGGAGATGCAAAGCGGCCCCATAATGAAGATGAGAAAAGAGACAACATACAAAGCACCCTCGTTCTTCCACTACTACAAAGCAGTCCAATAACAAACAGCAACAAAAATCCCACGAAAATGGCCAGAAGAAAAAACAAAGGATGGACAAAAAATGAGCATAACTGGCGACCGCTATGCGTCCGTCAGTTGATTAACTGAAAACATCGACCGCCTCCTGTGCTGCTGGATTAAGGCTATTCCGCAATGAGGTGTGTAACAATTGCAACAAGGTAGATGTTGTGTAGCTCGCTGTGCAACAATAGCGTAGTTGCAAAAACACCGAAAGCATTATTTTTGCCCTTTTCTTATTTTTGTCTTCACATTTTTTCGCAACATTGATGTTGCGGGAGGACTTTTGCAACATATGTGGTGTTGTAGGAATTTTTTCTTGTCTTTACCTTTTGCAACATAGATGATGTTGCGAGAGGACTTTTGCAACACGAATGATGTTGCAGAGATTTTCCGCTGAAATAGATGATATCGTGTGCGGCTTGAATCGAGAAATTTATGCAACAAAAATGATGTTGCGGGAGGACTTTTGCAACAATGCTCTTGTTGCCAAAAGTATAAAAAGCATCGCCAGCCAGAGCGACGATAGATGGCGGAAGGGGAGGATGGAGCAGCACAGCTGGGCAGATGGTGGGCAGAGCGGTGTGCTTGGGCGTACGCGCTCGAGTGGTGGCCATGGTTGCAAGCGAGCATAGAGAGGCAGGGAAAGAGATGCAATGCTCGTGATGTTTCTAGAGAAGGGGCATGTGGTGTTATGGACCACGATGACACGTGTCTACAAATACCGACGGAGAAGAATTTTTTTGCGGGAAAAACTTCCAATCTATTCATCTTCAATCATGTTAGTACAACAAACACTAGAAATAATAAAAATTACATCATGATCCATAGACCACCTAGCAACGACTACAAGCACTGAAGCGAGTCGAAGGCGCGCCGCTGTCATCGCCCCTCCCTCGTCGGAGCCAGGCAAACCTTGTTGTAGTAAACAGTCGGGAAGTCGTCGTGCTAAGTCCCCATAGAACTAACGCACCAAAATAGCAACCGTCACCGATGAAGAGTGTAGATCAAAAGGATTCAATCTGAAGATACACTAACGAAGACGAACGACGAATAGATCCGAGCAAATCCACCAAAGACAGATCCACCGGAGACACACCTACACACGCCTACCGATGTTGCTAGAGGCATCACCGGAACGGGGACTAGACGGGAAGACTTTATACCGATGGAGAAGATCGATGCAATAGTATGATCCGCCGTCTGATGGGAATAGTTTCCCAACAAAAATACACAGACAACCGGACTTCGCGATGACGCTAGGAGCGCATGACAAAAATAAAGCGAAAATCGACTTTGGAAAATATCTTTTCTTAGACAAACTCTAGAAAATATCTATTCGCCGCACGTTGCGCCGAGCTGTCGACGCAACGCACAGCCGAAACCATGTAGCGCTACAAATGGGCCAGCCCACTTTACTAAACTAGCCAGCCGGATTTCGCAACCATCGACTCACAACGGTTTTCCGCAATTTATTGTTTTTTCTTTTATTTTGTTTTTCTATTTATGTTTCTTTTGTTTTTCTATTTTTTTTATTTATCAGTTTTTAGTTTTTCGTCCTTTGTTTCTTATTTTATTTATCTTGATTTCTTTATTTTCAAAAAAAAGTAATTTAAAAAAAATCATGTTTTCTAGTTAAATTTTTTGAAATGTTCTTATTTTCAAAGTTTGTTCAATAATTCAGAAAATGTTTGCACTTTTCGAAAATGGTTTGGGATTTAAATGAATGAATGTTTGTGTTTTCATAAATATTTCAGAGTGTCAAAAATATTTCTGTTTTCAAATTTTCCTCTCAAACTTAAAAAACGTTCACGATTTTTAAAATTTTACAGGAATTTAAAATGTTTTTGGCGCTTTAAAAAACCAGAATTTCAAAAAATAATATTCATGTTCTTCAATAAAATAGTCAGAACTTCAAAAACTGTTTGCATGTATAAAAAATTATTCCCGTTTTAATAAGTATTCACATTTTCATGAAAATCGTGTTTGAAGTTTTGAAAAATGCTTTTAAAACTGTCACTGTCTAGACACCGTAGCTGATCAGTTCCAATGGCTAGTGACAAGCTCAAACCAGCGGAGTTCTTGAGTTCCAAACCTCACAGGCGCTGCTTAAATGCCTCATATAGGAGGTCCCATCAAGTTTGCACAAAGATTTACAACAAATAGATCAGACGGAACACAACTTAGATGAGACATTATTAAGCAACCTGTTGAAGACTTTCCCTGTCAGACATGCATGTATGGACGCATAGAAACACGCAGAGTTGATGATGATGTTCCTGTCGCTACTAAAGGCATGTGGGGTGGATGGTGGATGCTTCCATTGAGATGAATTGTCGCCGAGTCAGCAAATATGCAGCATGTTTGACCAGTCGTCGAATGACCAGTCGGCAGCTGTAGTCTGTAGAATGTAGATGCATCTTATCCTCAGCTGATCTTCTTGGTGGATGCGGATCCATGGTAGGTCTTCTTCTCTGACTAGTTACAATGTTACATACCACTACAATATACTTAGGGTGTGTTTGGCAGCCTGCACGAAGGGTGCATGAGCCCAAAAGTTCTTCATCGAACCCACTTTTTACTGTTTGGTAGGGTGCATGGGCTCTATTGAGCTATGCTCAACCGATGCAAAAAAGCCCCTCAGCTATGCTCAACCCAGCACCCCCAGTGAGGCAGCCGCCCAAGATCTTCCGATCTACCTCCCCCTTCCCCCACCCCTGTTGCTCAGTCAACTCGCCGTCGCCCCTCTTCAACGTCGCCAGAGGTAGCACGCCGCCGCCGCTGTCAGGGGTAGCACCTCCACCCGTCGCCCCGTCTCCACCTCCCCCCCCCCCCCCCCCCCCCCCCCCCCCCCCCCCCCGCGCGTCCGCCCTTCTCCCTCCTCACTTCCTTCCCCTAACCCCCTCCATCCATCCTTCCTGCCATGTCTACCTTGTAGATCTCTGCAGTATTCCTCTATTCCCTTCTGATTATGATGTTTAGGTGGTAAGAACGAGCACAGTAGATGTTTCCCTTTCATATGTTGTAGCTATTGTGCTCAGACTTAATTTTGTTGATTGCTTGTCATGCTGAAAAAAATTGCATGTGATAACTTTCATTTGTTTTTGTTTTTTAGATGAATGATTTGGCAAGAAAGCGAAGAAAATTCATTGTGAGAGGAGCTTGGTCTAGTTGATCTAGTGATGTTATATTGCTGAGATTTTGTTTCTAAAATGTTTTATTTCCCAATCATGCTGAGATATGACCAGTAATTTTTTCTTCATATTCATATATAGCCGAAATGATTTTTATTGTTTAGATTATGTTGAAACGGAGATGTTTATTGTTCGAATTATTAATGAAGTGTTGAAGTGTTGTTCGAAATTGTATTGGCGCAAAAAAAATTGTTGATGCATCCTACCTTGTATACAGGCTACCAAACACAATCTCGACTCAGCATGTCTCAACACATACATCACTACCAAACAACTGCACATGCATGTACACAGCATGTCTATACTTGACATGTCTCAAATGGGAACAACTATGCTAGGGTGGGAACAGCTACCAAACACACCCTTAGGCTTCAATGCTCATTGCTCAGCAAGTGGTCCGAGTGCATCGACGAGTCTGTACATATATGCACCACCATGAGGCACACAGAGACGTGGGGCGCAGCACACCGAAGTGGACTCACATCACATCAAAGCCACACTCAGCCGGCAGGATGAGGATGCACTCACATGCGCTGCTCGTCCTCCTCCTCGGCTGTCTCCTCGCCGGCGCGGCAACCGCCGAGCCCTCTTGGGAGCTTACTTACAAGGATTGCCACCCCGACGACAAGGCGGTGCTGCTCGCCTTCCCGGAGTCCTGGTCCTCGTCATGGGCGCCCGACACACCCTGCTGCGACTGGTTCGCCGCCGCCTGCGCCCGCTCCACGGGCCGCGTCGTGGGCTTCTCCGTCTTCCAGGACCCCAACTTCACGGGCACAATCCCCAGCGCCATAGCCGGTCTCACCCACCTGGAAGACCTTTTCCTACACCACCCCCGGGGGTATCGGGCCCCATACCGTCGGCGATAGGCAAGCTCACCAACCTCTCCAGGCTCGAAATCTCATGGACGGCCGTGTCGGGCCCCGTGCCGTCCTCCTTGGGCAAGCTCAAGAAGCTCACCCAGCTCGACCTCTCCTTCAACTCGCTCAGCGGCGCCATCCCGGTGTCGCTGGGCGCCATCCCCGGCATCACCCTCAGCCGCAACCGCCTCAGCGGCGCCATCCCCCAGATGTTCCTCAGCGAGTCCGCCGGCCAGGACGTCTACCTCGACGTGTCGCACAACAACCTCACCGGCCCCATCCCGGCCTCGTTCGCTGCAGTGAACTTCACGCACCTCGACCTCTCGCGCAACGCCCTGACCGGCGACGCGTCCGGCCTCTTCGGGCGCGGGAAGGAGCTGCAGTACATCGACCTGCCCCGCAACGCCTTTGATTTCTACCTGTCAGGCGTGGTGGTGCTCCCGGAGAAGCTCTTCCACCTGGACCTGAGCCACAATGCCATCCATGGCAGCATCCCGGTGCAGGTCGCGAACGTGGCCAACCTGCTGGCCTTCAACGTCAGCTACAACAGGCTCTGCGGCCCCGTGCCGGCCGGCGGGAACATGGCGAGGTTTGATCTCTACAGCTTCCTGCACAACAAGTGCCTCTGCGGTGCTCCCCTTCCTCCGTGCAAGAAATAGATGGATTTATCTGCCGGGTTTGACAGAATAACTAGATGTTGATATTCATATGTCGACTGTATTGATGCCTCCGGATTAAGAATTGTGCTGAAATAAAGTCAAGATGATTATATATAGAGAGGTGAAGTTGCCGGCTAGCTTTGATACTTCCTCTGTTTTTACGAGTGTTTTAAATAGCGGGCTATACTAAATAGTGACGGACCTCCAAATTAGATATACTGAAGCTATAGTGGGCTATTTTAGACATGAGACCATTTAACGGCACACTATAGCGGGCTTACAGTCGGCCATTTAAAACTATGGTTCTTACTGTCTGACTAAAATTTATCAGTGGAAATCACGAGTTATATGATGTAGAACAAAGATCCTAAATTGTTGGGCCACGGTCAAACTTTAGTTTTACATTATATTTTTTTCTTTATTTCCCTTCTGATGTGTTCTTCGGTTTAAAAAGTTTGGGATATTTGAGAGAGATCAACCGTGCAGATTAAAACTTATCTCTTATTTAAAAAGGGTCATATGTATAACTTATGGACACACCCATCAGGCGTGACATGGTCAGAAAGTCAACTCTATTTATTTTGACCATTAAGTTGACCGTTATGACAGGTGAGGCCCACACGTCGGCATGTCCTCATCCTCTCTCTCTGTTTGGCATTTCAATAAACACCTTGTGTGCATCGGATAGCACCACCGCGTCGACTGTGTGGACGCCGGCGGGGACCTACTTGTTACCTTCCATCGAGGTGAGGATGCTCCACGCCCCCTTGTGCTTCCCGAACTACACCTTTCACACGCTCATGGCGGCCGTAGCCAGTAACACAAGGTGCTTCATGAGCTACACGTTCAGTCGGGTAGCCCCACAACAGCTTCAGTCGATGAGCGCAGCGACCCACGGCAAGTCCAGTTCAGCGAGTGCGGCGGCCCGCGGCAAGTCTAGTTTGGCTGGTGTAAAAATTCAGATTTTAAAAATGTTCACAAAATTGTAAAAAAAATGCACATGAATTTAATAATATTTTTAAATGTCTTGCTATTCTTTAAGAAAAATCATAAAGTTTTGAAACTGTGTGTGAATTAAAAAAGCAAAATTTTAAAATGGTCACGAATTTGAAATATGTGTTGACAAATTTAAAATTGATCATGAACGTTGGGAAATGTAAATTAAAAATCACCAATAATACTAATAATAAAGAAAAAAATAGAAAACCATACCAAGAAGGATGAGAACCTGGGGAAACCTAGCAGAAAAATTAAAAAAAACGAGAGAAAAAAAACACTACTATCTACCCTAGCGGGTGAACCTTCTTACTGTGCCTGGCCATCACGGACCCTGTGCGAAGAATAAATTCTATGCAACGTGTAGAGAGGAAATTTCGAGAGCTCCTCCTTGGCGCCTTCAGCGCCCGCTGGCAATTCTAGCGCCCGCTGTGTCGCTAGCATGGGCCTGGCCCAGCAGCGCACGCTCGGTTCCCTCGATCGCTGGATGCCGCCGCTCGCTCCATCGCTGGCTGCCCCTGCTCCCTGCATCGCTGACTCCCGCTTGATCATTTTTTTTTCATTCTAAAAACTGCTACAGTATAGATTGCGTTTCTTGGAAAAAACCCGGCTTACAACAGTATATACTCTTGTTCTTAGAAAAAAGTTCATCGAACTTGAAATTTAGTTCATTGAATTTGAAAAAAAAAAGTTTATCCATTTTAAAAAAAGTTCATCAAGTTTGAAAATAAGTTCATAGAATTTGAAAAAAGTTCAATGAATTTGAAAAAAGGTCTTCGAATTTTAAAAAAGTTCACCGAATTTGAAAATGGTTCATCGAATTTGAAAATAGGTTCACCGAATTTGAAAAAACGTTCACCGAATTTCTCAAAAAAGTTCATCGAAGTCGATTTGCAGAAAAAAAAAACATGAAGAAAAAAAGTTTCACGAATTTGGAAAAGAAAAAAAAAGGGAAAGAAAAATGGAAAAGCAGCAGAAGAAGAAGAAGTCGGAAAACATGTATGTAATCGAACTCATTGAAGTGGTCGATTGGTTGGGTCGCTCTAGTCTAAACTCGCGGTCGCGGGTTCGAAACCCATCTCAACCTTATTTTTTGGAGTTTGGAAAAGAGAAAAAAAAGTTAAAACTGGGCCGGCCCAACGTGACAAGGGGGGTGTGCGCCCGTTAGCAGGAATGCCTGTAACGGGCGCTTAAGGCGCTGAATAGGAACCGAGTTTGGAAAAGAGAAAAAAAAAAGTTAAAACTGGGCCGGCCCAACGTGACAAGGGGGGTGTGCGCCCGTTAGCAGGAATGCCTGTAACGGGCGCTCAAGGCGCTGAATAGGAACCGAGTTTGGAAAAGAGAAAAAAAAAGTTAAAACTGGGCCGGCCCAACGTGACAAGGGGGGTGTGCGCCCGTTAGCAGGAATGCCTGTAACGGGCGCTCAAGGCGCTGAATAGGAACCAGCGGAAATTTCCCCAAGGGGTAGTTCTAAAAAAAAAACTCATGTGAGGAAAAGGAAGAAGCCCACCTTAGTTAGTTGGCCATGATGACGGCCCATGTCGCCCAGTACTCGGTAAAGAAAAACATGTCGCCCGTGATGATGAGCGTGTCCTGCAAGCAGCCGCCACCAATCCAGTCCCATTGCCTAAAAAAAACAATCCGTTTCCTAGTCTGCGCAGTGCCCGCGCTTTCATAAGAGACATACGCAGCCTCGCACGAAGATCATATAAGGGGGGAATGCCTCCTCCTCGATTGTTTTTCCTCTCCGCCGGTCCCCACTGGCCATGGACGCTACGGGTACGGCAGCGGCGGCCATGGAAGCAGAAGCACTGCCGCCGTGGCCGCAGGCGGCGGCTGCGTCGGAGACCCGCTTCCGTTTCCGGGGAGAAGTGACCCTCAGCGTCGTCGTCAAGCTGAGCGACGAGCCGTCCACTGTGCGCCTGCGTGGCGGCCTCGTCTTGTCCCACGTGTCGCGCAGGGTCGAACCAAGGGGCCCGCCGGTCGACGTGACCAATCACAATCAAGCCGTCAGGAAGCTGGACCTGCAGTTCGAGATCAGAGATCACGCCGTCTTCCAGAGCAGCAAGGTCTGCAGCGAGCTCATCCGAGATATGCTCGCCACCGCAGTCGAAAGCGAGTACAACAAACTCCCCGCCGACGCTGCAGATTCAATCCAAACGCCCGTTGACCTAGCAGCCACGGGGATCGTGGAGCACGTTGGCCGTGAGATCGACGAGATCGTCGCCGCCGGGGGCGTCGTCCCTTGCTACGAATTAGAGCAAGAAATACCCCTGGTCTGTATAACCCTGGTCTACGAGCCCAAGGCGCTGCTTCTCGCTTGCTAAGAAGCTGCCACCGGAGTCGTGGCACTCTGTGGCCGAAAGCGCCGCCGTGACCGTGAGCCTGATGGGGTGTGCGCCATCTGTTTGTTGGACTTGGAGACCGAGGACGAGGAGAAGGTCCGGCTGCCGTGCTCCCATGCCTTCCATACACCGTGCATCGAGCCGTGGTTCGACAAGGCGTCGACGTGCCCCACTTGCCGGCTTGACATTATGGAGTGCTTTAGCTTTCTCAGATCAGCGGCTCCAAGGAGCCGGAGATGAACCACCATTCCTAAATGACGTAGACCCTGGAGGTGATGTATAGTTCATATTCCATGATGAACTAGTTACCTCCAAGCATTGTATAATATAGTTGCAGTTGCAGGCTTTCACTACATTGTGGTGGTTTGGTTATTTGTCAAGAGAGCCATCTCTAGCTTTAGCTTGTCACTGGTGCTAGTTTCAGTTTCTGGGTGACTGGCATGGTTTCGGGAGCGGAGCATTGCCGCAGAGACACCTGTTGTGCTCCAAGCTGTGGATACCGAAACTCGCCGCGGCGCCGTCCGGCACCGCACCGCAGAGCCGGTTGTAGTTGACGTCGGTCAGATTCGCCAGCAGCACCGGGATGCGGGACATGCATGTTGTGGTTGTAGATCCTGTTGTGGCGTGGCCGGGCACGGGGCCGTCGACGCCGTCGTCCAGCAGGATGTCAAGGCTGACGATGCGGCCCGTGGAGCCTTCGCGGCCGACGCTGGGCCAGGCACAGCACGGGAAGTCCGGCGTCCAGGACGCGAAGTAGGAGGCGTTGTTGAAGGCTGCCTTCAGGCGACCAGCGCCGCTCGGAGTTGGATGAGACCACCCTGTGGACGATTCTTTCTTTCGGTATGTAGGAAAAATAATTTTAATGTCCAAATACGTGCGTGTGCATTTTCTTTTGTAATTTTGATTCCAAAGGGAATGGAATATAAGATGGGCAGCCTGAATTTATGGCTTTTTTTTTTGACTTCGTATACCTATCTTATACTACATATTTATGCGGCATTTTTTTACGGGAGACTTTTGATCTATTCATATTTAACCATGGCAATACAATGAACACAAGAAATTTAAAATTTACATCCAGATTCGTAGACCACTTAGCGACGACTACAAATACTGAAGCGAGTTGAAGGCGTGCCGCCATCATTGCCCCTCTCTCGTCGGAGCTGGGCACAACTTGTTGTGGTAGACAGTTTGGAACTCGTCGGAGCTGGGCACAACTTGTTGTGGACTTGTGGTAGATAGTTTGAAACTCGTCGTGCTAAGGCCCCATATGACCAACGCACCAGAAAGAACAGCAATCGCCATCAATGAAGAGAAGTTTAAATCGGAAGGTTTCAACCTGAAGATACATGAACAAAGACGAACAAAAACCGGATCCGAGCGGATCCACCAAAACAACCACGGACCGAATCCCTTGAGATCCGTCGGAGACACACCTCTACACGCCCTCCGACGATGCTAAAGGCACCACCGGGACGGGGCTAGGTGGGGAGAACCTTATTCCAGCTTCAAGAAAAGCCGTTGCAGACTCGTCTTCCTGAGCAGGACATAAACTCTAACAAAACTTGAAGAAACACCTACAAATGGAGCCCTCCCGTCAGCAAGGGCCCAGAAGACGTGGCAGATCGACGGCGCCACCGACGGGAGGCAGAAACCCTAGCCGCCTTTTCTTGAAGAGACAAAGGAATAACCGCTTGTTCTATGAGGGAAGCTCTATTTATGCGTGATTTTGAACCTAACGAGATCCTCTGTTTGACATTTCCCCCAACTTCTTGCATTTGGTTCTTGGGGTATAAGACTGGGAACAACCCATTGCCACCAGAACCATTGGGGCGTATGGGATTTTCAACCTAACAAGATCCCCTGTTTATTATTATAACTGTTCCTAACCGGATGAACCAGCCAAGGTGAGATATTAGAAGAAACTGAACCATTTTCAGTTCCCTTCCAATCAATCATCCCAAGGTGAGTGAGATATTGCAGGAAAAGAAACTTGATCATCATCTGTATTTTCCTCGAAAAAGGCTAGTAAAACACGAGTATCACCAACATTGCAATAAAATGAAAGAAATAGTTACCAGATAAAGTTTCACCGGACTCAGATCATGATAATCAATACAAGTGGAAAATATATTTATCTAAAGAACATCTAACTACATGAGTTCAGATTGTTGTTTCCGCTACAGGTTTCAAGTTTCAAATGTCATACAACATCCACGCATTTACAATTCACACATTATAAACAAAGGCAGTGCTGGTGAAACCGCTGCACCCTTCTTTTTCTGTATCAACTCAGCATACACAGAATTCTCCAAGAAATACCCAAACACCCGGGGGACCAAACAAGGCTTCACAAACAATGTGGCCGCAATGACTTCAAACCAGGCTCAACGACTAATTTGCAGATAACTAGAACTCAAGGCTTCGATGAGAAGAGGTTGGGGTAGGAGAACGGATCGTCCTCCAACGACGTTGATCTCTGAGGCACATGAGATGGCGCATAACCCTCAAGGTCATTGGAAAAAGAGTCCTGATGATCAAATACCGGTTTCTGCTCAGTTTGATGATGACTTTCCTTTTGGCTACCATCACTGTGGCTCTCATAAACCCTAGTGTTCTTCTTTAGATCGGCAATGCACAGTTTCGCAAGGTTTGCAGCAGCACGTGCTGCCGATGCAGCTCGCTCTGCTGAATCAGCAGCTGTTTGCGCAGCTGAAACCACGCCATCCATATCAATATTTTCCCCGCTCTCTATAGGAGAGATCGAATGCACCTGTTCTGGACGCTTCGAGAACATGTTGAAATCTTTGGGTGTTTGGGGAGCAGTCACTTCATCAACTGACCTTGTGAAGAATTCTTGCTCTGTTGGCTTCACTGGAGGAGAATTTAAGGGAATCGAGTCACTTCTCTCCATAGAAGAAGCAGAAGCAAATGGTGGGGGAGAGACAAAAGGAACAAATTGCTTCTTTTCATCTGGCAAAGCTGGCATCCTTGGCTGAGCAAATTGCGGAGAAACTGGGGGCTCTGAACTTTTCAGATAATTATAGAACGCAGCATCAGCTGTTGGATTCTCTTCCAAGTCAGGTGGGTTTGAGAAATCATGAGCAGCCGACTGTGAGCTTTGCACATGTGGACCAATATCTGGGGTTGATTGAGTACCAGAAGCTGGACGAATTGCTGCTTTTGGGACTTCAGGCAAATCCAATGAGTCAAAGCCGCCATCAGATTGATAATCTTCACCAGGTTCGTCAGCGGCAGTTGCAGCTACTGGTTCCTCGTGTTTCTCCTTTGGAAGTGGCAGTGTTGAACCACTGAAGTAGGTTGGTCCATTCTAATGAAAGGAAACATGTTACAAGGTGAGATTCAAAATAATGAACCAACCATAGTTTATTGTATGTATACACTAACCAATAGATCTTCATGGGGTTTAAGATATTCTGTCTCTGTTTCTGATGGATCCCAGTCGATCTCATGCTCCTCAGCAATCTCCTTCAGCAGTTTCATCTTTATATCTACTGGAGGAGGACGGATTGAAAGTAGTTCAATTATCTGCATAGGTATTGACTCGAATCTTGTCAGCATCAATCCAATGGTTAAGCAACATAAATAGATTACTTCTTATCATGGA
Source organism: Triticum aestivum (assembly GCF_018294505.1). Taxonomy (NCBI): domain Eukaryota; kingdom Viridiplantae; phylum Streptophyta; class Magnoliopsida; order Poales; family Poaceae; genus Triticum; species Triticum aestivum. The sequence continues at coordinate 757,295,868 of NC_057801.1, forward strand.
AGTTGGCATATGACCTGACGGTTGACCCCACAATCCGGCATAAGTTCTGCAGCTGCAGCAACAAACTCTTTCCCATATTTAGTTGCAAACATCATTTGGACTTGCATCAGTTCAGGCAAATCTGAACACCGAGGAGCAGCAAAACAGATGCTGGATATTGCCTCTTTGAGATCTATAGGGCATTCCCTGAAGCAGGAAAAGAAATTTAACAGGTTAGGACAACCAATTTAGCTGCAAGCCTATGGAAACTGTATAACCACAACATTTGAGAGGGTACACTTCACCAACAAATTGACTAAACACATATCAAGGATAATTTATTTCTGTGCCTCCACCCAGGGAATTCAGTCTAGACAGATGGAGACCCAAAGAACTATGCTGCACAAACAGCAGCATGCATATAAAACCAGGTCTTTCCTTCGGTTCGGAAAAGGTCAAATGGAGGCAACAATCAGATGCTTAGGGGCCACCAGATATGCATCGTCTCACTATTTACAGAAAAATAAAGAAATGACATAATCTGTTACAGAGACGAACTCACATTATGCATTTCATTACACGTTTGAAACAAAGCACATGGGCTTCTTTTTGGAAGAAAGCCAGACTTAAGTTGAATAGCGATGGCATTCATCACATGCCACATCCATCATTCAACTGCAAAAGCAACTGAGCACTAACAACAGACTTGGGCAAACTCTGGGACTAGAGAGAGCTATAAGTTCAGTATGCCAATAAAAAAGAGTCATAATTTAGTCAAAAACATCATTTGGACTTGCATCAGTTCAGGCAAATCTGAACACCTAGGAGCAGCAAAACAGATGCTCGATATTGCCTCTTTGAGATCTATATAGGGCATTCCTTGAAGCAGGAAAGAAATTGAACAGGTTGGGACAACCAATTTAGCTGCAAGCCTATGAAAACCGTAGAACAACCACATTTGAGAGGATACACTTTCAACAACAAATTGATTAAGGACATATGAAGGATAATTTAGTGAGTGCCTCCACCCAGGTAACTCTGTCTAGACAGATGGAGACCCAAAGCATCGTCTCAGTATGTCAGAAAAATAAAGATCTGACATAGAGTAATCTACAAACGCTTAGCACATATGGCTACTGAATAAGAAGAGGACAGGACAGGTGACAAACTTTTGGGCCTCTATGATGGGCAGGCGAACGGCGACGAGCTCGCAGAAGAGCTCGAGGATCTCCTGCGCCGCCATCATGTTCTCCTCCCGGATGATGTGCTCCACCTGCGACCACAGAGAAGAAGCAATTAATCATCAATCCCCACCGCCCACCCCCAAAGTCCAAGAACCTAATCCCTCTACTGCTATTCCTTGGAATCTGTACCCTGATTCTGGCGGTGGCTTCCTGGCCGGCCTCGAGGAGCTTGGCGATGTCCCGGCGCATCTGGCGCAGCTGCAGCTCCCGGCGGTTCCGCAGCAGCTTTATCCGCGGGATGGACAGCTTGAGCAGCGTCTTGCTGCGTGTTTTCACCCCCCGCCAATCAGATCAGGAAACAGATCGAATGGAATCGAAATCAGAGCAGAAACCAGGGAAGAAAGCGTACCACTTGGCGGCGCGGAAGCCGCCGCCGCCGCCGCCGCCGCCCTTGCCAAAGAAGGCTTCCAGCATCGACATGTGGGTAATCGAGTGGAGGACGCGACTGGCGCGTGGCCGCGTTGGGGTTCGATCTAATCTAACTGGAGACGGCCAGAGCAAGGAGGAGGTGGAGACGATGGTGAGGGAGGGGCTGTGCCGTCTGCCGTGTGCGCGTCCAGCCCTGCCTGGATCCACCTGCTCCACCGCGACGAGAATCTGACCGTCCGTTTGGACACGTGTATCAGCGATGGGACGGTTGGGTGGCTTTGTTGTCTCGGACTTTGCTTCACTCCGAAGAAAACTATGATTCCTTCTCAAGTAGTAGTACGTTTCGGTGTGTTAATAATATATTTTTTTCGACCGGTGATAATAAGATTATTAGAGCAACTCCAATGGGCCGACCCAAACGGACGGCGCATTTGTCCGCCTTTTGTTTGTTTGGGTCGGCCGTCCGCCCGGTGTCCGTCCAGTTTTGCATTTGGGTCGGCAGTGCGCCCAACGCGCCGACCCATTTCATGCCCGCATTCAACTTTTAAATAAAAAGGGCCGACGGCCATGTCTCATGCCGGCACCATGCCAGCGCTGACATACAATGCCGGTTTCAGAAATATCACCACAGTTCATGCTGGCGCACTCGTCAGCCGGCCGGCACACATGTCAGCACACAAAAAGGGGTGGGACTTGAGTTCGACCACGCCATCTCGACTCCCGTGGTCATGCCGGCACACCTGCCGACATACAAAAAAGATGGCCCTCGCCGCCCTAGAACACTCGTCGTCGAACTTGAGCATGTCGGCCTGCATCTTCTCGAACCACGGCCTCTTCCTTGGCGACACGGTGTTGAGATCCACCTTCATGATCTCCACCACGGTCATCATGCTCGCAAGAGCCACTTCTTTCGCCTTGGTCTTGGCGTTGGCGACCTCGATATCTAGCATCCTGGCTTGCTTCTCCGCCTCGAGCTCGAACATCTTGCCTTGCTTCTCGGCGTCAAGATCAAGCCTCCTCCTTTGGATCTCCATGAAAGCATCCATTTGCTCCGCCTTGAAACACCGGCGCTCCTCCTCCCTTGAGTCATTCTTATTCATCATGTCGTCCACACTTGCGATCAAGGCGTTGGTGGCCGCATCTCGCTTGTCCTCCTTCTTGGAGTTGGTCTTTCCCCGCGGCCTACGGGTAGACGTGGAAGCCGGGGACCGGGTTGCAAACCGACGCGCGGGGTGACTCGGGCAGCACCATCCGAGGAAACACCGACGAGCCGGTGCTGGCCGCGGCGACGGCGGCTTGGACGAGGCTGTGCTGGCTAGGATTTACCCCTAGCATGTAGAGCGCCTCCCTCGTTGCCGCCGCGACGCGGGCATTGGTGAACTCCTGCTGCGCGGCGGCGACGACGGCGGCCTGCGCGGCGGCCTCATCCCTCGCGTCAGCGGCGTGCCTCCGGCCCTTCCACTTGGCCGGCTCCCTTGCCCACTGTTCGGGCGTCAGCGCCTTCTTCGGCTTGGTCGTGGCGACGGTCTTGCGCGGGGCACGAGTCTTGCCTTTCCTGGAGGGGGCGACGGCGCGGGACGAGGCGAGGGAGGCGAGGTCGGCGGCGACGTCGAGGTCGAGGTCGAGGTCGATGGCGTCGTCCATGGTTGGGGCGGGAGCGAGCGCGCGCGGGCGTGAGTGTTTCTGGGAAAAATGGGGGGAAATGGTGGTGGCTGCCACCGCAGGCGGGCCCGAGGAGAGGAGTAGGCGCGCGCGCGTCTGTCTCGTGTCCGCGCCAAAACAAATCAGGCTCAAAATTGGGCCGGGAATGGGTCACCCGCGGATGAAAAACGGACGCGCGTCCGTTTGGGTCGGCGCGTTGGGCCGTCACTTTTGTCCGCGCCAATCCAAACGGACGCGGGCGGATGAAACGGGTCGCCCCATTGAAGTTGCTCTTAAATTAGTCCCGTAAAAAAATTATTTAGTTATTAATCCGTTTGACCAAACAATTTTACGTGTTTTGGCGTTTGTTCGGTCCACTTTTGACTACCTACTAAGGGCATCTCTAGGGGAACTTAAAAGATAGAGGAGTAAACCGTCGAGGAAATCTTAGTGAGGTAATTTCACTTCACTAAGTTTTAGCCGGACCTAACTAGTCTCCTAAATTAGCGGAGTAAAATTTCTTTTGGTCAAGTTCATTTCCATTTTGGGCCCTAATATAAACTTCACTATTTTTTTATTTTATTAAACGACATCTTGATACGCCGAAGTACATAATTTGCCAATTCTTTGCTAAGGGAACTGATCCAAAAAAAACCACAAAAAAATACACACTTTAATAGAAATCCAACTTCCATAACTGCTTCCATTAGTTGAATAAATATTTGCTCTATGTTTTCAATTCCAACATTGTTGATTTTCTTAATTGGCTTCTGGACCTTGCACACTTCTTTCTTCTTGGTTTCCGCACAATTTCACATTGTTTCGTCTCTACTCTCATCTCTCTGGAAGCGGATTTGTAGCATCTGGGTGCTTCACCCCCTAGATGAACATTAAGTTTAATAAATACCAAAATTTTTGAAAAAAGTTAGGATTTTGGGATATCAAACTTGGGTGTCCGATCTACTTTTATGTGAATTTCGTGAAAAATACCAGGAAACCTATTTGTGGCACGAAAGAAAAAAATTCCTATGAATAGAGACAAACTGTTTGGATGGTTTTTTGTTCGGATAGTATTTCCTTCATCAAGGATACGTTTTCTGGTATTTTTTCATGATGCTTCACACGGGAGTATATTGGGAACCCAGCTTTGATATCCCCAAATTTCAGGAAAATGATTTTTTGGTATTTTTTATATTTAATATTTTTATAGAGACGTGGAGCACCCAGAAGCTCATGTGTATTTTCCCATCTCTAGTCTCTACTCTGGCAAGTAGTGCATGAGCATCTATCAAATTTTTTGTTATCAATAGATCGATGCATTCTTCTTCCCAATATACCAAATATTGCATCCATGCTACACATAATTTTGAGTAAACAATAAGCTACAAATTGACAAATCCGAAGAACAACAGTAGAAACAAGCACTCACCCAATCCATTTGCGTCCAATCTGAAGAACAACCGGATGCATCCCATCCGGCGCCAACAGCGAGGATCGTGTATCTGCCGATTTATGCGCCGACGACGATAAGAGAGGCCCAAATACGGGTGGGTGAGGAACGTGGTGGGTCCTATGAATTGTCGGCGGATGGCCAGCGAAAACGGGAAGGGAGGCGCCGGAGTAGATGCGGCGCGAAGGTGGCGGTCCGATCGAGGGGGAGAAGATTTTTTTACTCGAGCGGTGGGCAGCTAACTAAAAATAGATGCATGTGGGGTGGAGGAGTAAACTTTTTTACTCCGCTATGAAGTTTAGGAGTCCGGTTAGGTGCCGGCTAATTTTTGCTTCTTTTGTAGCCTTTTAGGGACCGGCTAGAGATGCTCTAATAATTTATAAAAAATCGAGGAATGAAATCTACACTATTTCCTAAAAAGGACAGACTATACATTGTCTAAAAATAATTCTGGGAAAGTCGGGTTTTCTAAGCCATTAGATTAAGATCCAACGACACAAATGTCTTATTCTCACCCTGATCTTAAATGCATCCTCATAAAAAGTAAAATCACAAAAAATAGTAAAAGAATTCAAAAAATTCTGATTTTTTTTGTGGTATTGACAAATGTTTGGTATGCCTACAAAATTTCAGCACGAAATGACATTCATGAGAGTCGTGGCAAAAAAACAAAATCAATACTCCAAAATGTTTTCAAAACTAGCATATTTGGGCCGGAAGGAAACGGCAGCACATAGTTTATTCAACCAGTTTGGCCAGTGAGCCACTCGTAGATTATGTGGACGAGCGATGTAATCTCCGGCCCGGCCGATTATGGTTGTCTTTTATTTTTTATTTTTCTTGTTGTATTGTACTCAATGACTTGAACTTGGTTCAAATTTAATAAAATGGATGTGTGCATCATTTAATGCTGAGGCCAGGGTAATCTCTTTTTGTTAAAAGAATGTGATAATGCAAGGCATAGCTCTAGCTTTCCAGCTTTCAGCCCTTTCAGTCACTGTCCACAATCAGATTCTTCAGAGGCTCTATCCATCCTATCAAGTGATGGATTGACATGGTCGACCTATGGGCATCTTGTTCTAGAAATCAGACCTTAGGGAGTTTATTCCACATAGGATTAACAGGGAACAAATTAGAGTGGACGATCTTCTAGGAAATTATAGTTGTACCAAGTGTACCCCGCCGTGTGGTTACACCGAGGACCCTTTGTATCGAGGATTTTTTGCCTCTCGATTGCAACTCTATATCTTTGGAATAAATCTGCTTTTACCCCCGCAAAAAACACTCTTCAATTTTTTATTACTCAGGCAGCCCTACTCTAGAAACTTTTATTAGGATATTTATTAGATAAGAAAAACTATACGTGGTCACAATATGTACATCTAATTAATGGTACAAATTATTACATAAATAAATGTGATATTGCCATCTACTTCTTGCCTTAGTTATATTTAAACACATTTTTGTCAGTGAAATATCGCAGAATATTGATGACAAATCGTGCTCTAACATAATATTTTTGTGTTTGTAATAATGAGAAAACTGAAATGTACAATAGTGAAATCTAATATTTTTATTAAATTTGAATAATACTGTTAGTTATAGTAAAGACATTAGTTAAATTGCAATTGTTTCATTGGAAAACACAATTAAGTTTGTTAACTTATTGTTTATAAGTAACTAAAAATGTTTAGTATAAATGTATCTTTCAGTCGTCATATATCTCTCTAATGCTTCAACGCGGGGAGATACACCTTTATCTCAAGGCCTCTCCCACTGATGTGTAGCTGCTTGGTGGGCCATTGACATCAGTAGGTTTGCTTACATGTGCCCCTTCACAACGCTCACATGCACCTATTCCCTAGGACCATGTGCTTCCATTAGAGTTATAAATGGTGGTAAAAACAACACTTGATATGATTATGATGCAAAATATGATCGTTAAATAAATATGACAAGAATAGCAAGGCAATGCAATAAATAAAACAAAATGAAACCCAAAATGAAACCAACAAGAAGGAAACCACTTGGAATTGATCATGACAAGGTTGGATACATTGCCACAAATGGAAGTTTTACATATGGGGTGTTACAATTCTCCTCCACTACAAAAGGATCTCGTCCCGAGATCTAGGAAAGAAAGAAATCGGGATACTCGGAACTGAGAAGATCCTCGCATTCCCAAGTTGCTTCTCGGTCGAAATGATGTGACCACTTGACTTTGAGGAACTTGATTGACTTGTTTCGAGTTTTGCGCTCGATCTCTTCGAGGATAGCAATGGGGTGCTCACGGTAAGATAAGTCTTCTTGAAGATCAATCTCTTCGAAGTTGACGGTGCGCCAGAATATTGAATCCCGGAGTAAGGACTGGAGCAGAGACAAGCTTCTCCTTGAGTGTATTGAACGCGACATCACCCTCAGGAGTCCAAGAATATTTGGTATTCTTTTGCAGGAGGTTGGACAAAGGCTTCGCAATCTTGGAGAAGTTTTCCACAAATCTTCTGTAGTAGATTGCGAGCCCGAGAAAACTTCGGAGTTGCTTGACGTTCTAAGGAGGCTGCCATTTGACAATTGCTTCAACCTTTTCAGGGTTAGTAGAGATGCCATTGGCAGAGATGATGTGACCAAGATAGAGAACTTCGTCAAGCCAGAATTCACATTTGGAGAATTTTGCGTAGATTTGATGTTCTCTGAGCTTATCAAGAACCAATTGGATATGCTTGGCATGATCTTCTTTGGTCTTGGAGAAAACCAGAATGTTGTCGAGGTAAACGAGGACGAACTCGTTGGTGTAAGGATTGAACACATAGTGCATCATCCGAGAGAATGTTGGAGGAGCATTTGCAAGACCAAAGGACATCACTGTGTGCTCATATGAGCCAAAACTTGTCCTGAAAGCGGTCTTTGGAATATCTTCTTCACGGATTCGGATTTGATGGTAACCCATACGGAGATCAAGCTTGGAAAAGATCTTGGAGCCTTTGAGTTGCTCTAAAAGCTCATTGATATTGGGGAGAGGGTACTTGTTCTTGATTGTCTTATTGTTCAACGGGAGGTAATCGACAGAAAGTCGTTTCGTGCCATCTTTCTTCTGGACAAAGGGAACACCACAACCCCATGGAGAAGAACTCGGTCTGATCAAACCCAGACGTTCTTGTTCATATAGCTGCTTCTTCAATTCTTTCAGCTCTTCTGGCCCAAGCTTGTAGGGACGCTTGCATATAGGCTCGTACCGGGCTCGAGCTCAATAACGAACTCAACTGGCCGGTGAGGAGGCATTTTCGGAAGCTCTTCTGGGAAGACGTCTTGATACTCACAAACAATTGGAATCTGGAAAATAGCGTTGATCTCGCCTGTCTCATTGAGAGAGAACAACCGAATGGTGTTATCACGAGCCATAGAGATAATCACCTCTTCAGACGGATGAGTCAATTTGACTTCCTTGGCAGCACAATCAAGAGAAGCCTTGTACTTGGAAAGCCAATCCATATCAAGAATAAGATGAATATCAGAATTCCCAAGAACCATCGGATAAGCGAGAAAAGAACAATCGTTCATCTTGATTGTGACTTCTGGAACCACCATATTAGAGCTCATTAAAACACCCGGCGAAAAAACACGCAAAGGCTTTGGTAGCGCTTGAGAAAACAAGTCATGCTACCATGCAAAAGGTCTTGAGATGAAAGAATGTGATGCACCAGAATCAAATAACACATTAGCAGGAATAGAGTTAATTGGCAGAGTACCCATGACTACTTCTGAAGAATCCTCTGCTTGAGATGAATTCATCATGTTCACCCTTGCTAACTTGGAATTGTGCTTGACAATTGAATTGCTTTCTCACCTGGCCGGAGGAGGAGGCGGAAGGCGCCTCTGGTTGAAGCACTTGTTGGAGTAGTGGCCTTTCATACCGCATTTGTGACAAGTGACCTATGAAAGTGGGCGAGAAGGAGGAGGGGGAGGACCGCCTGTCCTGGGAGCTTGCGACTGAGACTTGTTCTGATAGTTTGGGTTGGGTGGGTGGGAACATCCACGACCAACTGGCTGCTTCTGCTGATAGGGCGGACGAAACAAAAGAGGTGGAGGAAGCCAGAAATTTTGTTGTTTTGCGACCACTTGAGAGGAGGAAGAAGAGTGGACTGCATCTCTGATCCTCTTCTTTGAAGCCTCACACTTGAGCTGGACAGCTTCTTGCTTGAGAGCCAAGTTATAGAACTGATCAAACTCGGCTGGCCCGAAGAGAATGAGAGCAAGTTGGAGGTCCTCTCTGAGACCACCCCTGAACTTGTAGATTTTGCTCTTTTCATAAGGAATGTCTTGCTTGGCATAACGGGCCAGATTCCGAAACTTAACATTGTATTGATACACAGACATGCTGACGTGCTTTAGGTTGCAGAATTTCTCATGCATGCCCCCAATGACACTTGTTGGGATGTGATGAGCACGGAAGTCCCGGCAGAAGTCAGCCCAGCTAATCACTCGACCCGCTCCGGAGTCTTCATATTGCTGCCACCAATCAGCTGCCTGGTTCTTGAGCTGGAAAGAAGTGAACTTGACATAGTCCTCAGGCCTGACATTGCTGCACACGAAATGCTTCTTGATGTCCAAAAGCCAATCTTCGACATCCAATGGATCAGAACAGGAGTTGAATGTCTTGGGCTGATTCGCGAGGAACTGGTTGAGAGTAGTGAACTGAGGCTGGTTTCCATGGCCTTGATTGTTCTGGTTGTTTTGAAATGCTTGCATCATCTGAAGAATCATCTGAGTATTGGGCGGTGGTTGCTGCCATCACAGCTCGCCATGCCTCCAGAGGTGGAGGTGGGGAGGGTGGGCGCTCTTGCTCACTTCCTTCACCCCGATCCAGGTTATTTGTGAGTTGTGGGAGCCATCCTGAAGAAGATGACAACCGTTAGAATCTCAATTGAAAGGATAGATAAGCTGAATCAAAGGCTTGACATGTTGCAACGTAAAGTCTTCACAAGTATCATCCGAACAGAGATATGAACGAATGAATTCCATAAGCTTAATGATACATAAACTGATTGAGAAGCCACTTTGAAGGAGATTGATGAAAAAAACAACAAGGTAACAACTAGAACAAATACATGGTAGAGATTCCCCAATCTCATACCAAGTATTCGTCGGAAATATATCCTAGAGCTACTTGAATTCCCACCTAAGAACTCCCGAAACTTTTTGGTTATGCAATCTGGTGTTGGGGATACAGGGAGGCACAAATATCTCACACAACTAACAAGTCCTACACTCCAACTGTATCCATCCGTCAACACATAACCAAGAAAACCTCGGAAATCGTGTACCCCGGACCTTCGAAAAACATCCACTATACTAGCTGTGGCAATACTCCCAAACTCCCTCCCCAGTACTGGGTGGCGTCGAGGTTATCTCACCACTAACACACATAGAAGAGTTTTCGATGCCGGCGACCTCTGGTATTCCGGAACTGCCATGCTACAACTATGACGAGAACACCTCAGAGCTCAACTCCCCGGGGCACCGCCACAACGCCTAAATGTCAGGACGAACCAAGAACAATGTTCTCGTCACAATAATATCGGAACGATCCCAAGACACCCGCGTGATCCTAAAAAAATTTGAGTGAAAAAGAGGGGAGTGAAGTAAAAACATCTATGTCAGGAGTCCTCACCAGAACGACGAAGGAGATCAGGAGTAAAAAGAATTCCTACTCTCCGATATAATATAGCTAAGACTCAAAATAATTTTCTTCTAGACTCAACAACGTCAGCGGTTCGATCAAGCAGGGGCTCCTAAGTCGGGATGGCTCTGATTACCAACCTGTAACACCCTACATGCGGTTATATCCCTCACATGTCGGGGCACTACTTAGGGGCATAAACGCATGCAGGAGTGGTAGCGAGAGTGGTTAATCTTTACACAACCCATGTACTGAAAAGATAGATATAGAGCATGTTGGGGAACATAGCAGAAATTCAAAATTTTCCTACGAGTCACCAAGCTCTATCTATGGAGAAACTAGCAACGAGAGAGAGGGGAGTGCATCTACATACCCTTGTAGATCGCTAAGCGGAAGCATTCAAGAGAACGGGGTTGAAGGAGTCGTACTCATCGTGATCCAAATCATCGGAGATCCTAGTGCCGAACGGACGGCACCTCCGCGTTCAACACACGTACAGCCCAGGGACGTCTCCTCCTTCTTGATCTAGCAAGGGGAGAGGAGAAGTTGAGGGAGTGCTCCGGCAGCACGACGGCCTGGTGGTGGAGCTTGCAGTTCTCTGGCAGGGCTTCGCCAAGCACTACTACTACGGAGGAGGTGTTGGGGAGGGAGAGAGCTGCGCCAGGGGCAAGGGTGAAGCTCCCATGCGCCTCCCCACTATATATAGGGGTGGAGGGGGCTGGTTTCTTGCCCTCCAAGTCCATTGGGGTGTTGGCAAAGGTGGGAGGAAAGAAATCCCATCATTTCCTTCCCCACCGATTGTTATCCCCCCCTTTTAGGGATCTTGATCTTATCCCTTCGGGATATGATCTTATTCCTTCTAAGGGGGGATCTTGGTGCGACTTGACCAAGGGTGTGGGGCCTTGCCCCCACTACCCACGTTCATGTGGGTCCCCCCATGCTGGTGGGCCCCACTCTGGAACCTTCTAGAACCTTCCCGGTACAATACCGAAAAATCCTGAACATTTTCCGGTGGCCAAAATAGGACTTCCCATATATAAATCTTTACCTCCGGACCATTCCAGAACTCCTCGTGACGTCCGGGATCTCATCCGGGACTCCGAACAACATTTGGTAACCGCACACCAATTCCCATAACAACTCTAGCGTCACCGAACCTTAAGTGTGTAGACCCTACGGGTTCGGGAATCATGCAGACATGACCGAGACAGCTCTCTGGCCAATAACCAACAGCGGGATCTGGATACCCATGTTGGCTCCCACATGTTCCACGATGATCTCATCGGATGAACCACGATGTCAAGGATTCAAGCAATCCCGTATACAATTCCCCTTGTCTAGCGGTATTGTACTTGCCCGAGATTCGATCGTCGGTATGCCGATACCTTGTTCAATCTCGTTACCGGCAAGTCTCGTTACTTGTTCCGTAACACATCATCCCGTGATCAACCCCTTGGTCACATTGTGCACATTATGATGATGTCCTACCGAGTGGGCCCAGAGATACCTTTCCGTCAACCGGAGTGACAAATCCCAGTCTCGATTCGTGCCAACCCAACAGACACTTTCGGAGATACCTGTAGTGCACCTTTATAGCCACCCAGTTACGTTGTGATGTTTGGTACACCCAAAGCATTCCTACGGTATCCGGGAGTTGCACAATCTCATGGTCTAAGGAAATGATACTTGACATTAGAAAAGCTCTAGCATACGAACTACACGATCTTTGTGCTAGGCTTAGGATTGGGTCTTGTCCATCACATCATTCTCCTAATGATGTGATCCCATTATCAACGACATCCAATGTCCATGGTCAGGAAACCGTAACCATCTATTGATCAATGAGCTTGTCAACTAGAGGCTTACTAGGGACATGGTGTTGTCTATGTACCCACACATGTATCTGAGTTTCCTATCAATACAATTATAACATGGATAATAAACGATTATCATGAACAAGGAAATATAATAATAATAACTAATTTATTATTGCCTCTAGGGCATATTTCCAACAGTCTCCCACTTGCACTAGAGTCAATAATCTAGTTCACATCGCCATGTGATTAACATTGACAGGTCACATCGCCATGTGACCAACATCCAAAGAGTTTACTAGTGTCACTAAACTAGTTCACATCATCATGTGATTAAGACTGAATGAGTTCTGGGGTTTGATCATGTTTTGCTTGTCAGAGAGGTCTTAGTCAACGAGTCTGCGACAATCAGATCCGTATGTACTTCGCAAATCTCTAGGTCATATTGTAAATGTTGCTTCCACGCTCCACTTGGAGCTATTCCAAATGGTTTCTCCACTATACATATCCGGTTTGCTACTCAGAGTCACTCGGATAGGTGTTAAAGCTTGCATCGACGTAACCCTTTACGCCGAACTCTTTATCACCTCCATAATTGAGAAACATGTCCTTATTTACTCCAAGGACAATTTTGACCGTTGTCCAATGATCCTTTCTTGGATCATTCTTGTACCCCTTGATCATCCTTATTTGGATCATCCTTATTTACCCCTATTTTGACCGTTGTCTCATGGCAAGGCACACTTCCGGTGCGGTACACAGCATAGCATACTATAGAGCCTACGTCTGAAGCATAGGGGACGACCTTCGTCCTTTCTCTCTATTCTGCCGGGGTCGAGCTTTAAGTCTTAACTTCGTACCTTACATCTCAGGCAAGAACTCCTTCTTTGACTGATCCATCTTGAACACATTCAAGATCATGTCAAGGTATATGCTCATTTGAAAGTACCATTAAGCGGTTTTGATCTATACTCATAGATCTTGATGCTCAATGTTCAAGTAGCTTAAACCAGGTTTTCCCTTGAAAAACACTTTTCAAATGACCCTATATGCTTTCTAGAAATTCTAGATCATTTATAATCAACAATATGTTTACAACATATACTCATCAGAAATTATATAGTGCTCCCACTCACTTCTTTGGAAATACAAGTTTCTCATAAACTTTGTATAAACCCAAAATCTTTGATCATCTTATCAAAATGCATATTCCAACTCCGAGATGCTTACTCCAGTCCATGGAAGGATTGCTGGAGCTTTGCATACCTTTTAGCATCCTTAGGATCGACAAAACCTTTCTGATTGTATCACATACAACCTTTCCTTACGAAAACTGGTAAGGAAACTCGTTTTGACATCCATCTGCCAGATTTCATAAATGCAGCTAATGCTAACATGATTCCGACGGACTTAAGAATCGCTACGGATGAGAAAATCTCATCGTAGTCAACTCCTTGAACTTGTGAAAAACTCTTCGCCACAAGTCGAGCTTCATAGACGGTGACATTACCGTCCACGTCCGTCTTCTTCTTGAAGATCCATTTATCTCAATGGCTTGCCAATCATCGGGCAAGTCCACCAAAGTCCATGCTTTGTTCTGATACATGGATCCTATCTCGGATTTCATGGCTTCTAACCATTTGTCGGAATATGGGACCACCATCGCTTCTCCATAGCTTGTAGGTTCATTGTTGTCTAGCAACATGACCTTCAAGACAGGATCACCGTACAACTCCGAAGCAGTACGCGTCCTTGTCGTCCTACGAGGTTCGGTAGTGACTTGATTCGAAGCTCCATGATCACTATCATAAGCTTCCACTTCAATTGGTGTAGGTGCCACAGGAACAACTTCCTGTGCCCTGCTACACACTGGTTGAAGTGATGGTTCAATAACCTCATCAAGTCTCCACCATCCTCCCACTCAACTCTCGAGACAAACCTTTCCTCGAGAAAGGACCCGATTCAAGAAACAATCCCTATTGCTTTCGGATTTGAATTTGGAGGTATACCCAACTGTTTTGGGTGTCCTATGAAGATGCATTTTTATCCGCTTTGGGTTCGAGCTTATCAACCTGAAACTTTTTCACATAAGCGTCGCAGTCCCAAACCTTTACGAAACGACAACTTAGGTTTCTCCAAACCATAGTTCAAACGGTGTCGTCTCAATGAAATTACGTGGTACCCTATTAAAGTGAGTGCAGTTATCTCTAATGCCTAACCCATGAACGATAGTGGTAATTCGATAAGAGACATCATGGTACGCACCATATCCAATAGGGTGCAACTATGATGTTCGGACACACCATCACACTATGGTGTTCCAGGTGGTATTAATTGTGAAACAATTTCCACAATGTCTTAATTGTGTGCCAAAGCTCGTAACTCAGATACTCATCTCTATGATCATATCATAGACATTTTATCCTCTTGTCACGAAGATCTTAAACTTCACTCCGAAATTACTTGAACCATTCAATAATTCGGACTTGTGTTTCATCAAGTAAATATACTCAACATCTACTCGAATCATCTGTGAAGTAAGAACATAACGATATTCACTGCATGCCTCAGCACTCATTGGACTGCACACATCAAAATGTGTTACTTCCAACAAGTTGCTATCTTGTTCCATCTCACTGAAACCGAGGCTTTTCAGTCATCTTGCCCATGTGGTATGATTTGCATATCTCAAGTGATTCAAAATCAAGTGAGTCCAAACGATCCATCTGCATGGAGTTTCTTCATGCGTATACACCAATAGACATGGTTCGCATGTCTCAAACTTTTCAAAAACGAGTGAGTCCAAAGATCCATCAACATGGAGCTTCTTCATGCGTTTTATACCAATATGACTTACATGGCAGTGCCACAAGTAAGTGGTACTATCTTATATCTTTTGGCATGAAAATGTGTATCACTACGCTCGAGATTTCAATAAACCATTCATTTTAGGTGCAAGACCATTGAAGGTATTATTCAAATAAACAGAGTAACCATTATTCTCCTTAAATGAATAACCGTATTGCCACAGACATAATCCAATCATGTCTATGCTCAACGCAAACACCAAATAACAATTATTTAGGTTTAACACCAATCTCGATGGTAGAGGGAGCGTGCGATGCTTGATCACATCAACCTTGGAAACACTTCCAACTCATATCATCAGCTCACCTTTAGCTAGTCTCTTTATTCCGTAGCTTTTATTTCGAGTTACTAACACTTAGCAACCGAACCGGTATCTAATACCCTGGTGCTACTAGGAGTACTAGTAAAGTACACATTAACATTATGTATATCCAATATACTTCTATTGACCTTGCCAGCCTTCTTATCTATCAAGTATCTAGGGTAATTCTGCTCCAGTGGCTGTTCCCCTTATTACAGAAGCACTTAGTCTCGGGTTTGGGTTCAACCTTGGGTTTCTTCACTGGAGCAGCAACTGATTTGCCGTTTCATGAAGTGCCCCTTCTTGCCCTTGCCCTTCTTGAAACTAGTGGTTTCACCAACCATCAACAATTGATGCTCCTTCTTGATTTCTACTTTCGCGGTGTCAAACATCGCGAATACCTCAAGGATCATCATATCTATCCCTGATTTGTTATAGTTCATCACGAAGCAATAGCGGCTTGGTGGCAATGACTTTGGAGAAACATCACTATCTCTTCTGGGAGATCAACTCCCACTCGATTCAAGTGATTGTTGCACTCAGACAATCTGAGCACAAGCTCAACGATTGAGCTTTTCTCCCTTAGTTTGCAGGCTAAGAAAATCGTCGGAGGTCTCATACCTCTTGACGTGGGCACGAGCCTGAAATCCCAATTTCAGCCCTCGAAACATCTCATATGTTCCGCGACGTTTCGAAAAACATCTTTGGTGCTTCAATTCTAAACCGTTTAACTGAACTATAACGTAGTTATCAAAACGTGTATGTTCGATGTTCGCAACATCCACAAACGACGTTTGGGGTTCAGCACACTGAGCGATGCATTAAGGGCATAAGCTTTCTACTGTCTGCATGAACGCTATTGTCAAATTTCAACTATATTTTCTCTAGGAACATATCTAAACAGTGGAACTAAAGTGCGAGCTTACGACATAATTTGTAAAGATCTTTTGACTATGTTCAGGATAATTAAGTTCATCTCATGAACTCCCACTCAGATAGACATCCCTCTAGTCATCTAAGTGATTACATGATCCGAGTCAACTAGGTCGTGTCCGATCATCACGTGAGACAGACTAGTCATCATCGGTGAACATCTTCATGTTGATCGTATCTACTATACGACTCATGCTCGACCTTTCGGTCTCTTGTGTTCCGAGGCCATGTCTGTACATGCTAGGCTCGTCAAGTTAACCTAAGTGTTTCACGTGTGTAAATCTAGCTTACACCCGTTGTATGTGAACGTAAGAATCTATCACACCCGATCATCACGTGGTGCTTCGAAACGACGAACTTTTGCAATGGTGCACAGTTAGGGGGAACACTTTCTTGAAATTTTAATAAGGGATCATCTTATTTACTACCGTCGTTCTAAGCAAATAAGATGCATAAACATGATAAACATCACATGCAATCAAATAGTGACATGATATGGCCAATATCATTTTGCTCCTTTTGATCTCCATCTTCGGGGCTCCATGATCATCATCGTCATCGGCATGACACCATGATCTCCATCATCATGATCTCCATCATCGTGTCTTCATGAAGTTGTCTCGCCAACTATTACTTCTACTACTATGGCTACCGGTTAGCAATAAAGTAAAGTAATTACATGGCGTTGTTCAATGACACGCATGTCATACAATAAATTAAGATAACTCCTATGGCTCCTGCCGGTTGTCATACTCATCGACATGCAAGTCGTGATTCCTATTACAAGAACATGATCAATCTCATACATCACATATCATTCATCACATTCTTCTTGGCCATATCACATCACATAGCATACCCTGCAAAAACAAGTTAGACGTCCTCTAATTGTTGTTTGCATGTTTTACGTGGCTGCTATGGGTTTCTAGCAAGAACGTTTCTTACCTACGCAAAACCACAACATGATATGTCAATTGCTATTTACCCTTCATAAGGACCCTTTTCATCGAATCCGTTCTGACTAAAGTGGGAGAGACTGGCACCCGCTAGCCACCTTATGCACCAAGTGCATGTCAGTCGGTGGAACCTGTCTCACATAAGAGTACGTGTAAGGTTGGTCTGGGCCGCTTCATCCCACAATACCGTCGAAACAAGATTGGACTAGTAACGGTAAGCATATTGAACAAAATCAACGCCCACAACTACTTTGTGTTCTACTCGTGCAAAGAATCTACGCAATAGACCTTGCTCAAGATGCCATTGTTGGGGAACGTAGCAGAAATTCAAAATTTTCCTACGAGTCACCAAGATCTATCTATGGAGAAACTAGCAATGAGAGAGAGGGGAGTGCATCTACATACCCTTGTAGATCGCTAAGCGGAAGCATTCAAGAGAACGGGGTTGAAGGAGTCGTACTCATCGTGATCCAAATCATCGGAGATCCTAGTGCCGAACGGACGGCACCTCCGCGTTCAACACACGTACAACCCAGGGACGTCTCCTCCTTCTTGATCCAGCAAGGAGAGAGGAGAAGTTGAGGGAGTGCTCCGGCAGCACGACGGCGTGGTGGAGCTTGCAGTTCTCTGGCAGGGCTTCGCCAAGCACTACTACGGAGGAGGAGGTGTTGGGGAGGGAGAGGGCTGCGCCAGGGGCAAGGGTGAAGCTCCCATGCGCCTCCCCACTATATATAGGGGTGGAGGGGGCTGGTTTCTTGCCCTCCACGTCCATTGGGGCGTTGGCAAAGGTGGGAGGAAAGAAATCCCATCATTTCCTTCCCCACCGATTGTTATCCCCCCTTTTTAGGGATCTTGATCTTATCCCTTCGGGATATGATCTTATTCCTTCTAAGGGGGGATCTTGGTGTGCCTTGACCAAGGGTGTGGGGCCTTGCCCCCACTACCCACGTTCATGTGGGTCCCCCCATGCTGGTGGGCCCCACTCCGAAACCTTCTAGAACCTTCCCAGTACAATACCGAAAAATCCTGAACATTTTCCGGTGGCCAAAATAGGACTTCCCATATATAAATCTTTACCTCCGGACCATTCCAGAACTCCTCGTGACGTCCGGGATCTCATCCGGGACTCCGAACAACATTTGGTAACTGCACACCAATTCCCATAACAACTCTAGCGTCAACGAACCTTAAGTGTGTAGAACCTACGGGTTCGGGAATCATGCAGACATGACCGAGACAGCTCTCTGGCCAATAACCAACAGCGGGATCTGGATACCCATGTTGGCTCCCACATGTTCCACGATGATCTCATCGGATGAACCACGATGTCAAGGATTCAAGCAATCCCGTATACAATTCCCTTTGTCTAGCGGTATTGTACTTGCCCGAGATTCGATCGTCGGTATGCCGATACCTTGTTCAATCTCGTTACCGGCAAGTCTCTTTACTCGTTCCGTAACACATCATCCCGTGATCAACCCCTTGGTCACATTGTGCACATTGTGATGATGTCCTACCGAGTGGGCCCAGAGATACCTTTTCGTCAACCGGAGTGACAAATCCCAGTCTCGATTCGTGCCAACCCAACAGACACTTTCGGAGATACCTGTAGTGCACCTTTATAGCCACCCAGTTACATTGTGACGTTTGGTACACCCAAAGCATTCCTACGGTATCCGGGAGTTGCACAATCTCATGGTCTAAGGAAATGATACTTGACATTAGAAAAGCTCTAGCATACGAACTACACAATCTTTGTGCTAGGCTTAGGATTGGGTCTTGTCCATCACATCATTCTCCTAATGATGTGATCCCGTTATCAACGACATCCAATGTCCCTGGTCAGGAAACCATAACCATCTATTGATCAACGAGCTAGTCAACTAGAGGCTTACTAGGGACATGGTGTTGTCTATGTACCCACACATGTATCTGAGTTTCCTATCAATACAATTATAGCATGGATAATAAATGATTATCATGAACAAGGAAATATAGTAATAATAACTAATTTATTATTGCCTCTAGGGCATATTTCCAACAGTCTCCCACTTGCACTAGAGTCAATAATCTAGTTCACATCGCCATGTGATTAACACTCACAGGTCACATCGCCATGTGACCAACATCCAAAGAGTTTACTAGTGTCACTAAACTAGTTCACATCACCATGTGATTAAGACTCAATGAGTTCTGGGGTTTGATCATGTTTTGCTTGTGAGAGAGGTTTTAGTCAACGGGTCTGCAACATTCAGATTCGTATGTACTTTGCAAATCTCTAGGTCATATTGTAAATGCTGCTTCCACTCTCCACTTGGAGCTATTCCAAATGGTTGCTCCACTATACGTATCCGGTTTGCTACTCAAAGTCATTCGAATAGGTGTTAATGCTTACCAACCTATAACACCCTACATGCGGTTATATCCCTCACGTGTCGGGGAACTACTTAGGGGCATAAACGCATGCAGGAGTGGTAGCGAGAGTGGTTAATCTTTACACAACCCATGTACTGAAAAGATAGATATAGAGCATAGTTGGCTTACACTCACCACGAATCACACAACATCATCAAGTATAATACAATCATCCAAGTTGAACACAGGGTCCGGCTACAGACGAAATCAAACGAATAAAAGACAACCACCCATGCTAAGACCCGATCGTCCCCACTGAGCACCACTACTTATCGTCCGCATAAGTGGCGTACATCCGGCCACGTTCTTCATCGAACTCCCACCGAAGCTCCTGTTCATCGTTAGCATCAAACTCGGAGGTACCTGCAGTTGTTGTTGTAGTAAATGTGAGACACGAGGACTCAGCAATCGCATTCCGGGGTATCAAGACTAACAAAGCTTTTAGGTGAGGAAGGGTACTTGGTGAAGTTGCAGCAAAGCACTAGCATATATGAGGTGGGTAGCTTACGTTTTCAGAGTAAGATGAGAAGCTACGCATATAGTCGTAACTAGTAGTGATCACTAAGTGATCCTATCTACTTACGTACCGTTCATAACCTCGCCGTGTTCTCTTCCCGAACTCCTTCGAAAAGAGACCATCAAGGCAACGCACATAGGTAGTGTATTTTATTGGAGGTTTTGTGTCAAGTTTTCTACAACCGGATATTAAAAACTCCCATCTGCCACATAACTGCGGGCACGACTTTCGAAAGTTTAAACCCTGCAGGGGTGTCCTGATACTTCTCCAACATATCTATAATTTTTGATTGTTCCATGCTATTATATTTTCTATTTTGGATGTTTAATAAGCATTTACATTCTATTTTATATTATTTTTGGGACTAATCTATTAACTGAGGGCCCAGTGCCAGTTTCTGTTTTTTTTGCGTATTTTAGAGTTTCACAGAAAAAGAATACCGAATGGAGTCCAAACGGAATGAAACTTTCGCGATGATCTTTCTTGGACCGAAAGGAAACCAAAAGACTAGGAGATGAAGTCGGAGGCGCAGCGAGGCGGCCACGAGGCAGGAGGGCGTGCCCCTACCTCGTGGGCCCCTTTGGGGATCTCCTGACCTAGCTCTTTCACCTATACACACACTTATACCCTAAAAACATCCAGGAGAGCCACAGAACCACTTTTCCACTGCTGCAACCTTCTGTACCGTGAGATCCCATCTAGGGGCCTTTTCCGGCGTCCCGTCAGAGGGGGATTCGATCACGGAGGGCTTCTTCATCAACACCATTACCTCTCTGATGAAGCGTGAGTAGTTTACCACAGACCTACGGGTCCATAGTTAGTAGCTAGATGGCTTCTTCGCTCTATTTGATTCTCAATACCATGTTCTCCTTGATGTTCTTGGAGATATATTCGATGTAATATTATTTTGCGGTGTGTTTGCCGTGATCTGATCAATTGTGGATTTATGGTCAGATTATCTATGAATATTATTTGGTTATTCTCTGAATTCTTATACGCATGATTTGATATCTTTGCAAGTCTCTTCGAATTATCAGTTCAGTTTGGCCTACTGGATTGATCCTTCTTGCAATGGGAGAAGTGCTTAGCTTTGGGCTCAATCTTGTGGTGTCCTTTCCCAGTGACAGTAGGGGCAACAAGGCACGTATTGTATTGTTGCCATCGAGGATAACAAGATGGGGTTTTCATCATATTGCTTGAGTTAATTCCTCTACATCATGTCATCTTACTTAATCCGTTACTCTGTTCTTTATGAACTTAATACTCTAGATGCATGCTAGATAGCGATCGATATGTGGAGTAATAGTAGTAGATGCAGAATCGTTTCGGTCTACTTGACACAGACGTGATTCCTATATATGTTCATGATCATTGCCTTAGATATCGTCATAACTATGCGCTTTTCTATCAACTGCTCGGCAGTAATTTGTTCACCCACCGTAATATTTGCTATCTTGAGAGAAGCCACTAGTGAAACCTATGGCCCCCGGGTCTCTTTTCCATCATACAACTTCTCTTTTACATCTTGCTAGTTTCCGATCTACTATTTTGCAATCTTTTACTTTCCAATCTATAAACCAAAAATATTCACTTTACCGTTTATCTATCTCTATCAGATTTCACTTTTGCAAGTAACCGTGAAGGGGTTGACAACCCCTTTATCGCGTTGGGTGCAAGTTGTTGATTATTTGTGCAGGTATTCGGTGACTTGTGCGTTATCTCCTACTGGATTGATACCTTGGTTCTCAAACTGAGGGAAATACTTACTCTACTTTGCTACACCACCCTTTCCTCTTCAAGGGAAAAACCAACGCAAGCTCAAGAGGCAGCAGGAAGGATTTCTGGTGCCGTTGCTGGGAAGATCTACGTCAAGTCAAGCCATACCAAGTACCCATCATAAACTCTCCTCCCTTGCATTACATTATTTGCCATTCGCCTCTCGTTTTCCTCTCCCCCACTTCTAAAACAATTTTCAAAAACCTTTGCCTTTTCTTTTCCCCTCTTCCATTCGTCTCTCTTCGCTTGCTTCTTGTGTGCTCATGTGTTAGATCGCTTGATTCGCCTTCATAGCTAGTCCTCCTATCATTGTCAGCACTCCCGATAATGAAGTCCTCAATTTTAAACAAAGGTAGGGAGAAAATCTAAAGGATGCTTGGTATAGAATTTTCAATGCTCAAAATAGATCTACTAGAAAGCAATCTACTTCCGTTCTTCTCCGCAATTTTTATGTGGGCATTACTCCTTGGAATAGATATGTTCTTGACACCATTACTGGAGGGAATTTCTTGGGAAGCCATACTTTTGATTCTTATAATGCCATGATAGATTTGTTAGGCCCACCACCTCTTTTGGTCAATGGAACTATTTTAACCTTGGAACATGTGATGCAAAGACTTGAAATTATTGAGAATAAAATTGCTACTATAAAGTTGATAGAAAATTTGGATAAAAAGATTCATAATCAAATTACTCAATATGGATATAAGGTAGGAGTTACTCTAAAGAATCTTAGAGAAAAGGAACCCATAGTTAATGAAACGATAGATCAAGATTCTACTAGAATTGATAAACTCGAAGATATTATTACTAACTTGGGTTCCGCTTTTTCTACTGTTAAAAATACCTCAAATCTTCCTCCTTCCAAAGTTGCCAAGTTTATTTACGTTCCTAAGAATAAGGGTGAATCTTCTAGTAAGGAAAATGAAGATCTCAAATCAATAAGTGTTCACCCCAATCTTTTCGATATTATTAAGGAACCTTTTGCCATGAATGAATTTCTAGATTTCTTGCCTAGGAGTTTAATCATTGATAAAAACAAAGAGTCTCCTAATGATTATACGTGTTCAATTGAAGAATTGCATACCAAAGATGGAAATACCTAGATCTATTCACATTTTTATGCCTAGCTAATGGCGTTAAACGATGGCGCTTGTTGGGAGGCAACCTAATTTTATTTTTCTTCTTTGATTTTTGCTCCTGTTTAGTAATAAATAATTCATCTAGCCTCTGGGATGTGGTTTTATGTTTTAATTAGTGTTTGTGCCAAGTAGAACCTTTAGGATAGCTTACGGTGATAGTTGTGTTGATCCTCCTGAAAATCAGAAACTTTTGCGCTTAGTAAATTAGTTTTGAAAATTCACAGAAACGTTATTTTGATCTGATTCTTTTTGCTCTGGATTGGTAAACAAATTTCTGAGGCTTTCGTAATTTGGATGGAATTTTGGAGTTACAGAAGTATTCTAGAGTTACAGATTACTACATACTGTTCTATTTTTGACAGATTCTGTTTTTCGCGTGTTGTTTGCGTATTTTGATGAATCTATGGGTGTATCGGGGGGTATGAACCATGGAGAAGTTAGAATACAGTAGATATTACACCAATATAAATAAAGAATGAGTTTGCAACAGTACCTTAAATTGGTGATTTATTTTCTTATACTAACGGAGCTCATGAGATTTCCTGTCGAGTTTTGTGTTGTGAAGTTTTCAAGTTTTGGGTAAGGATTTGATGGACTATGGAATAAGGAGTGGCAAGAGCCTAAGCTTGGGTATTCCCAAGACACCCCAAGGTAATATTCAAGGACAACCAAAAGCCTAAGTTTTGGGATGGCCCGGAAGGCATCCCCTCTTTCGTCTTCATCTATCGGTAACTTTACTTGAGGCTATATTTTTATTCACCACATGATATGTGTTTTGCTTGGAGCGTCTTGTATGATTTGAGTCTTTGCTTTTTAGTTTATGACAGTCATCCTTGCTGTGCACACCTTTTTGGAGAGACACGCATGAATCATGATTTAGTAGAATACTCTATGTGCTTCACTTATATCTTTTGAGCTAGGCAATATAGCTCTAGTACTTCATTATATCTTTTTAGAGCACGACAGTGGCTTTATTTTATAGAAATTATTGAACTCTCATGCTTCACTTATATTATTTTGAGAGTCTTTTAGAACAACATGGTAATTTTCTTTGGTTATAAAACTAGTTCTAATGTGATGGGCATCCAGGATGGATATAATAAAAACTTTCATATAAAGTGCGTTGAATACTATGAGAAGTTTGATTCTTTATGATTGATATTAGAGTCATGCTAGTGGAGTAATTGTTAATTTGAGAAATACTTGTGTTAAAGTTTGTGATTCCCGTAGCATATGCACGTATGGTGAACCGTCATGTGATGAAGTTGGAGCATGATTTATTTATTGATTATCTTCCTTATGAGTGGAGGTCGGGATCGCGCGATGGTTAACTCCTACCAACCCTTCCCCTAGGAGCATGCGCATAGTACTTTGTTTTGATGACTTGTAGATTTTTGCAATAAGTATGGGAGTTCTTTATGACTAATGTTGAGTCCATGGATTATACGCACTCTCACCCTTTCACCATTGCTAGCCTCTCTTGTGCCGCGCAACTCTCGCCGGTACCATACACCCACCATTACCTTCCTCAAAACAACCACCATACCTACCTATTATGACATTTCCATAGCCATTCTGAGATATATTGCCATGCAACTTTCCACCGTTTCGTTTATTATGACACGCTTCATCAATGTCATATTGCTTTGCATGATCATCTAATTGACATAGTATTTGTGGCAAAGCCACCGTTCATAATTCTTTCATACATGTCACTCTTGAATCATTGCACATCCAGGTACACCGCCGGAGGCATTCACATAGAGTCATATTTTGTTCTAAGTATTGAGTTGTAATTCTTGAGTTGTAATTAAATAAAAGTGTGATGATCTTCATTATTATAGCATTGTCCCATGTGAGGAAAGGATGATGGAGACTATGATTCCCCCACAAGTCAGGATGAGACTCCGGACGAAAAATAAAAAAAAGAAAATAAAAAAAGAGGCCATAAAAAAGAGAAGGCCTAAATAAAAAAAATGAAGGAAAAAGAGAGAAGGGACAATGTTACTATCTTTTTTCCACACTTGTGCTTCAAAGTAGCACCATGATCTTCATGATAGAGAGTCTCCTATTTTGCCACTTTCATATACTAGTGGGAATTTTTCATTATAGAACTTGGCTTGTATATTCCAATGATGGGCTTCCTTAAAATGCCCTAGGTCTTCGTGAGCAAGCAAGTTGGATGCACACCCACTTAGTTTCTTTTTGAGCTTTCACACACATATAGCTCTAGTGCAACCGTTGCATGGCAATCCCTACTCACTCATATTGATATCTATTGATGGGCATCTCTATAGCCCGTTGATACGCCTAGTTGATATGAGACTATCTTCCTCCTTTTTATATTCTCCACAGCCACCATTCTATTCCACCTATAGTGCTATGTCCATGGCTCACGCTCATGTATTGCATGAAAGTTGAAAAAGTTTGAAAATACTAAAATATGAAACAATTGCTTGGCTGAAATCGGGGTTGTGCATGATTTAAATATTTTGTGTGATGAAGATAGAGCATAGCCGGACTATATGATTTTGTAGGGATAGCTTTCTTTGGCCATGTTATTTTGAGAAGACATGATTTCTTTGTTAGTATGCTTGAAGTATTATTATTTTTATGTCAATATTAAACTTTTGTTTTGAATCTTTCGGATCTGAACATTTTACGCCATAGTAAAAAAAATTACATTGATAAATATGTTAGGTAGCATTCCACATCGAAAATTCTGTTTTTATCATTTACCTACTCGAGGACGAGTAGGAATTAAGCTTGGGGATGCTTGATATGTCTCCAACGTATCTATAATTTTTTATTGTTCCATGCTATTATATTATCTATTTTGGATGTTTAATAGGAATTTATATGCTATTTTTTATTATTTTTGGGACTAACCAATTAACCGAGGGCCCAGTGCCAATTTCTGTTTTTGCCTATTTTAGAGTTTCGCTGAAAAGGAATACCAAACGGAGTTCAAGCGGAATGAAACTTTCACGATGATCTTTCTTGGACCGAAAGGAAACCAGAAGACTTGGAGATGAAGTCGGAGACGCAACGAGGAGGCCACGAGGCAGGAGGGCGCGCCCAGGGGGTAGGGCATGCCCCCTACCTCATGGGCCCCTCGGGGGTCTCCTGACCTAGCTCTTTCGCCTATATATACGCTTATACCCTAAAAACATCCAGGAGAGCCACCAAACCACTTCTCCAACCTTCTGTACCCGTGAGATACCATCTAGGGGCCTTTTTCGGTGTCCTACCGGAGGGGGGATTCGATCATGGAGGGCTTCTTCATCAACATCATTACCTCTCCGATGAAGCGTGAGTAGTTTACCACAGACCTACGGGTCCATAGTTAGTATCTAGATGTCTTCTTCTATCTCTTTGATTCTCAATACCATGTTCTCCTCGATGTTCTTAGAGATAGATTCGGTGTAATATTCTTTTGTGGTGTGTTTGCGGAGATCCAATGAATTGTGGATTTATGAGCAAATTATCTATGAATATTATTTGGTTCTTCTCTGAATTGTTATATGCATGATTTGATATCTTTGCAAGTCTCTTCGAATTATCGGTTTAGTTTGGCCTACTAGATTGAACTTTCTTGCCATGAGAGAAGTGCTTAGCGTTGGGTTCAATCTTGCGGTGTCCTTTCCCAGTGACAGTAGGGACAGCAAGGCAAATATTGTATTGTTGCCATCGAGGATAACAAGATGGGCTTTTCATCATATTGCTTGAGTTAATTCATCCACATCATGTCATCTTACTTAATGCGTTACTCCGTTCTTTATGAACTTAATACTCTAGATGCATGCTGGCTAGCGGTCAATGTGTGGAGTAATAGTAGTAGATGCAGAATCGT
The DNA here is from genome assembly GCF_018294505.1 of Triticum aestivum. Classification (NCBI taxonomy): domain Eukaryota; kingdom Viridiplantae; phylum Streptophyta; class Magnoliopsida; order Poales; family Poaceae; genus Triticum; species Triticum aestivum. The sequence goes on from NC_057801.1 coordinate 757,322,803, forward strand.
GTCGGTCTACTTGACACGGACGTGATTCCTATGTTCATGATCATTGCCTTAGATATCGTCATAACTATGCGCTTTACTATCAATTGCTCGGTAGTAATTTGTTCACCCACCGTTATATTTGCTATATTGAGAGAATCCACTAGTGAAACCTATTGCCGCCGGGTCTCTTTTCCATCATACAAGTTCTCTTTTACATCTTGCTAGTTTCTGATATACTATTTTGCAATCTTTCACTTTTTGATCTATAAACCAAAAATACCAAAAATATTTACTTTATTGTTTATCTATCTTTATCAGATCTCACTTTTACAAGTAACCGTGAAGGAATTGACAACCCCTTTATCGCGTTGGGTGCAAGTTGTTGATTGTTTGTGTAGGTATTCGGTGACTTGTGCGTTATCTCCTACTGGATTGATACCTTGGTTCTCAAACTGAGGGAAATACTTACTCTACTTTGCTGCATCACCCTTTCCTCTTCAAGGGAAGAACCAATGCAAGCTCAAGAGGTAGCATGTCCCAACTTAGTTCATCACAAACTCTCACGATCAACGGAGGAAAATCCTCCTCCTGGAACAACCCGATCAAGCTCGGGATCCCGGTTCACAAGGCATTTGGACAATGGTAAAACAAAACCAGCAAGACCTCCCGATGTGCCGACACCCCGATAGTAGCCACTCCTATCTCCTCTGAGGCCACGATGGATGAGCTACGCGTACAGGTGCCAAAATAACCCAGGTTGCCCCGGGGTGGCCCCGCACCGTGCTCTAGTTTGGACCAACACTCATGAGGAGCACTGGCCCGGGTTGTTGATTAATAATACTCGGGTTAATTACTCCCTATGCAAATTTTAGTTGTTATTAGGAAAATGGTAAAACCAAAGTTGGGTCTTGCTGGAAGAGTTTTATTCAAAGCAAACTGTCAAGGGGGGCCCATAAACCCCGACCGTGTTAGGAACGCAAAATTCAAGGAATTTAACACTGGTATGACAGAAACTAAGGCGTCATGAGTGGAACAAAACACCGAGCAAAAGGCCAAGCCTTCCACCCATTGCCACGTTTATAGATGCATTATTTTAAATAAGATATATTGTGATATCCCAACATTTCCATGTTCCAACATGGAACAACCTGCTCGGCACCTGCAACTAGCAACACTATAAGAGGGGCTGAGCAAAAGCGGTAACATAGCCAAACAACGGTTTGCTAGGAAGGTGGGTTAGAGGCATTTCATGGCAAAGTAGGGGGCTGACAACAAGTAGATAGGTAGCGCGACATAGCAAAAGAATCAAGACAGCTAGCAAACAAAAAATAATAGTGATATCAAGGAATGGTCATCTTGCCTGATATGTCCTCGGTGGGATCGTAAACTTGCTCCTCATAAACGTTCTCAACGGGTGTCTCGACCTCGGACTCGAACTCGTCTCCTGATGCTACCCAAAAGAAACAAGCATTCACATCAACACACATGACATGGAAAAGAACACATGCTACATGCAAGATGAACATGAATGCATATGAGGAACGCAACGAACAGAGCTAAGGGACTACCGGTACGGAGGATATGATGCCGGAAAGGACAAAGGTCATGACATGATAGATATGGGAAAACTCTTGGCTAACCAAGAATGCCACTGGATAGATTGGGAGATTTTGGTTAAAAACGATATAAAGATCACCGGAAACGGATGCACGGTTGGCAAATGACAAACAAAATAAAATGCAATGCAAACTGATGAAAACAACAACATGACAACTTTGATGCAAAGTTTATATATGCTACAACAATCAAACATGAAAACAAATGGCATGTCAGAGAAGCACATATCAACCACTACAAAACATTATTACTGAGCTACTGCTAAAACTCACTAGAACATGATTGAAACAACATGTCAAAACTGCAAATGATATCAGTTATACAGATTTAGTGAAAATTACTGAACATGTCAAAACAACATCAGGTTGCAATGTTTAGGGCTAGAAAACTACATGCTACTGGAACATAAAGGCAAACAAGAGCATGGCATGCTAGTACTATATGCACTTAACAAAACTCCCTCAGTGAACTTTGTCCAGAAACTCATAGATTTGATGGTAGCTTCAATGCAAAAATGGCAAGTGATATAAACTTTTTTAGACTTCGTGAAAATGACTAGAATGGCAAAAACAGGTTCATGTAGGCATGTTTGGAAGCTTGTGTCACTCAACACAAAGCATATCATGGCATGTAATAAAATCTAGCAATAAGAAATGGTCTAGCCCAAAATGGAATATGGCATCTTTGGGGGGGGGGGGGGGGGGGGGAGAGGGGTGTTTTTGGGTTGCTCCTGGTGGGATTCGATCCTGTGTCTCCCATGTGCAAACAAGGGCGCTGACCACTGCTCTACTGGCAAGGTTGTGTACTCAGGTGCGCCCGGTTCCTTTTGAAAAAGTGCCAGAAGGCTGAGCCTTTGGCCCTGGCTACACAGGGATCACCAGAGCCGGTGGTGACGAGCTAGGAGGCGAAGGCTCACGATGCAGAGCCACGGAGGGCGTGCGGAATGGGGTATGGATGCGTGTGTGCATGCGGAGCAACTACGGGATGTGCGTGTCGTGAGCATGAAGCTCGGGAGTTTCAGCCATGGTGGCTTCGGCTCGATGTCCATCGTGTGTGCATGGCTGAGCGTGCGTGAGGATGCGTCGGTGTGCAGCAGGGTGCGCCACGGGCGCTGCGCGTGCTGCGGAAAGCGAGGCGCTGGAGTGCAGGTGTGGCATGCGCTTGCGCGTGGGTAGGAGCGGGCGGAACAGAGACGACTTTGGGCTTTTGGCATGGATGGATCGGCTCCTAGCGGAAGAATATGAGGCGGAAAAAAAAGGTTGGGCGACGTGGCTGCTCACCTAGTGCCCACAGGACATGAAGTTGTGGCCGTGGAGACGAAGGAGACGGCGCGACGACGCGCGGGACTTGCCGGTCTTTGAGTCCGAGAAGAAGAGGAAGAAGACGGGTCGGGGAGGTCGATCCAGGGGCCGTGGGCCCGTGGCGACGTGTGTGTTGTGGTAGAAGGACGCAGGGGCGTCGGTGGTCCTCTCCACGGAGACAGGCGGGTCGGAGGCGCGACGTGGACGGCTACCCCGAGCTCGAGCTCTTGCTCGCTCGGGTCATGGTGGGCAGGGCGACGGCGAGGCGCGTGGCTACCTTACCTGGCGGCGGCGAGGGGACGAGAGCATTAGAGGAGGGGCAAATAGACAATTGCTCCATCCGTTTCAAAATAGATGACTCAACTTTGTACTATCTGTAGTATAAAATTAGTACAGGGTTGGATTATCTATTTTGGAATGGAGGGGGTAGTAGTTGACAGAAAGCTCAATAAGGGCATGGCCAACGCTCCTACATAGACTGCTGCCTCAGCTGCCACGTTCATCTAGATGGTCCAAGCTCAGCCAAAGGTGCTGATTGCAGAAGAGTCCGCTTCCTCACTATCAAAAGCAAAAAGAGAGAACAGAAAAGAGGAGCATGCACGTAGAAAACAAGAGATGGGACCGTGGTGTGCAGACGTAAGAAAGGAAGAGTGTCAATGGGAAACATGGTCCACATAATAATGCCAGCGATGATGTTGCTTCTAGGCAACCAAGATCTCCCCCCTCTCTTGCGACCGCGTCTCCCCCCTCCCTCCGCAGGCGGCCGGCCGCGCACCTTCCTCTCCCGCCTCCAGCCCCCCTCTCCCCTTCCACCCTGCCGCCGTCCCTGGCGCCCGCGGCCGGTTTGGCCGCGGGGTAGCTGGTGGCGGCGGCCCTCGTGCCCGTCCCCTCCCGGTGGCTTCGGCGCGGGGCGGAGTTGCACCGGGGGGGGGGGGGGTGCTCGTAGGCGGCGGCGGACCTGCTGGCGGTGGGGTTCCTTGTCGCAGTGCGGGCGGGCGGCTGGGCGGCGGCGTCGTCGTTGGCGGCAGGGTGGCGCTGTGGCTCGTCCTGGCGGCGGCGCTCGGCCCAGATCTAGGCCCTACGGGGCACATCTGGGCCGGGGCGGGCCGGCGGCGGTGCTGGTTGGCGGCGTGATTCCCGGGATGCAAGGGAGCGGCGTCGCGCGACGGGGGCTTAGCGGGTCCGTTTCGGGCCTGGCCGGGCCAGGGGTGGCCTGGTTTGCCCCGCTGCCGTGTCCGGTCGGCTACCGCGACTGTGCCGGAGGCTCGGCTTCTCGCACGACGGCGGTGGAGGTGGTTCCCTTCCGCTCGGCCTTGGTGCTACTGCTCTCGTCGCGTGGCGCTTCTCTGGGCTTCTCGGCCTTGTGGTGGTGCTCATAGTGAGACGGCGTGGGCGGCGGCGCAACCGTGGTGGCGCATTAGGTGGTTGTTTGGATGGTTGGCTCTGGATGGGCGGTGGTGTATGGTGAGTAGGAGAAATCCTTGCCGGTTTGTCCGGCGCTGATGCGGTGACACCGGCGGGTGCCACCATTCCTTCTTGAAGGACGTCGGTGGTAGCCATCCCCTACTTTCCTCCGCATACCAGGGGAAACCCTAGGGCTTGTTGTGCTGCTCGCCCCAGCGTCGAGTTGTGTACTTTGTTGGCTGGTTGCTTTGGAATACAAAGCGGGGGAAAACCCTTTTTCGGTAATAATGCCAGCGTTGGCCAAGGGATTGCAATACGGTGGTTCCATCTCTTCATTGCTTGCATGGATGGGCTGAAGCATACGCACGGGGTGCTTCCACTGTTCATGCCCTAAGGGCATGTACAATGCATATCTTTAAGGTGATGCCTCACATGCCATGTAGGATCGGATAACAGATAACGTAGGTTCAAATAGTGAAGCAGGATCCTTTACAGGAGGCGGGTGCTTGAAGAGAAAAAACGTGGTCCTGTGTCAAAAGCTGAAAAGGTTGAAGTGAAAAGTAGAGATGCATGTGTACAAGAGTTTTTATTTTCTATTTCTTAATGAGGCCACTAGTGGTAGCTTGCATTGGGAAGAAAAAAAATAAATATAGATGCTTCAAACTACTTTTTATCATGGGACATCACCATTGTACATTGCCCTAAGGCGCCGAATCTTTGGAATGCCTGGATTGAGTGGGCGAAGCACAGATCAACCGAACTCGACAGCCGGGAAAGTACTTCTTTGCTTGATCAAGAATAGGAGGGTAAATGTGTCGAGGACGGAGCAAAAGTAATTACCAACCATGGCAAGGAATGATCAACGCCGCCTGCATTTGGGGAAAGGGAAGGAAGAGAGGGAAAACGAATTGAAATAGCTGACATTGAAAAAGTGAGTGATGAATCTACACTATTTGCTACTCCCTACATTTATAAATATAAATCTTTGAGATTTCAATATGAACTACATACGGAGGTATATAAACATAGTTTAGAGTGTAGAATCACTCATTTTGCACCGTATGTAGTCCATATTTAAATATCTAAAAAAGACGTATATTTAGGAACATAGGGAGTAGGAAAAAGAATGACCAACTATATCGTCTAAAATTAATTTTGGGAATGTCGATTTTCTGCGTCATTAGATTAAGATCCAACAACAAAGAGCAGCGATTCGGTGGCTAGACTCATATGTGCACCCAATAAAGAAAAAAAATCAAAGCAAATATTAGTAGAATTCAACAAATTCCCATTTTTTTGCATGGTAGATAATTTGGTTGAGGTGCGTTTTAAATTTCAGATCATTTGGACATACGAGTAGCTCTCAGCAAAAAAGAAAAATTGGGTTAGAACAATACATGAACAATAAACATTTTTACAGACCCTAAAAATTTTCCTTTTTGGTCGAGTGCTACTTAGATGTCCAAATGATTTGAAATTTAGAGCGCACCTCACGTACAAAGATTTTTTGGAATTTATTTTCTATTTTTTGTGAACTTTTTTGACCTGCACTAGTAGAAAAACACCTAATAGTCCCGGTTCCTAAGGGCCTTTAGTCCCGGTTCATGAACCGGGACTAATGGGTCGTTACTAATACCTCCACCCATTAGTCCCGGTTCAAACACGAACCGAGACCAATGTGCCTACACGTGGCCTGTGCGCCGAGCCCAGTCAGGGGGTCTTTGGTCCCGGTTGGTTGCACCAACCGGGACCAAAAGGCATCCACATGTCAGCATTCTAGTGGCTGGGGTTTTTGTTTTTTTTCAAGGGGGAGGGGGGTTGGGGGTTTTAGGGGATTAATTTAGGTGTTTTATATATTGTGTTAGCTAGCTAATTAATAGAGAGAAGTGTCCTCTCTTATGTCCGTGCTTGGTCGACGCTACGTACTATATACATAAGTGATCGAGAGAACCATTGAGTATAGAAGTTCGTCATGCATACCGAGAGAAGTGATCGATCGACCTCTCCTTCTCGGAGAGATTGGTCGAATAACAAGTTTTCGTATCATGTATCCGACACTACTGGCTACATACATGTACAATATGTAAGATCTCTTAATTACAATCCCCTAGCAATTGAAATCAACTTTCACATGGTATTCTCCGGCTTTATTGATGACATGGTCAAGAAAGAATCCCGCCAATTCCTCTTGAATTGCTTTCATGCGATCTGGTTCTAGGAGTTCATTCCACATCTGCCACGTCTAATTTGAAGAAGGGGGTTAATTAATACATATATATGAATGAAACTCAACAGAAATGATGGTGTAATAAAATGAAATCGTGAATATTATTGCTTACGCACTTCATATTGACTTTGAGAGTAGCCCCGCTTGTTTTTCAAAGTCGCGTTGTGGATGAACTCGCACACGTAGTATCCACAGAAATCATTCCCTTGTTCCTGCCACAAGCACTTTACGAGAAATAGAGGTCAATCAAACTGATAATGAAGCATTATAAATGGCATTGATGAAAGTATAGCTATAGAATCAACGGGAGATGCGGGCAACTAGCTAGCCAGTAGTACTTACTTTCGGGTATGTATATCGCAGCTCCTTCGGCAGCCCCGGAGCTTCTGCGGTGAACTGTTTCCAAACCCTGCAAGACAAAGAAAATAATTATTATTACTTGAGATATCAGGAAATGAACAAAAAGTTGCCGATATGGTGCGATAATGATCGATTGAACTTACTTGTTGAGCAATTCAGTCATGTCCGCATAGGTTTTGGGATCTTTCCGTCTCGAGTCTAAGACGGTTACTAGTCCCCGCTCAAGCTTAATCTCCAGAAGAACATAGTGGTACCTGCACACGCATGCATAACTCATCAATTACATTACTATAACCTCGCTCGAGTAATAAAGGAAACCGAATATGCACACGACAGTAACACTCACTTGCCGTTGTAAGGAAAGAGTATGGTATCTTTGTTTTGATTTTTGATCAACGATCGTAGCAAGTTGTCCTCGGCCTCTTTGACGTCCTTTTCAACCAGAAATTCATCTATGATATTTGTGTTAATGAACCCAATATCATAAATTTCTTGTTTTTTGCACTCGACGATCTTCAATCTGCATAATATATTGAGGATAATTAATTATAAATACATGAAATGAAAGAGCCGAGCTATATATAGAGACTTAATGACAGAAATAGTATTTACAGATAGTAGCAAAAGACCATTAGTTTATCGAGGGCCTTTTGATTGAAGAACGCGAAGAACTCATCAAATGGAACAGTCGACAGATCACTTGCAACGAGGTCGTGCTCCTCTTTAATATTCAGATACAAAGCATTCGTCCCCTCAGACTCTCTGTAGGTTTCCATGTACCAATTATGGAATCTTCCCATCATTGTTGTCAGAGATTTTTCATCTTTGACGAGAGGCTTCCCGTACTCGTATCTGTGTTCGTCCACCTCCAAGAAATCAGGAAGTTGATCGTCAGGCATGTAATCTGCAAGATTGCCATAACCGGCCACCGTCCCCGGAGCATTAGACACATTGAGCGGGGGGCACGATTGCTGTGCTTGTTCGCCGAGCTGGGCAATTTTTTTCCCCTTTGCTCGTTCTTTTAACCTTTTATCACTGACAGTAGTTCCCGACCGCTGGGCTTGGAGATATGTCCGTTCAGTAATGCGCTGATAGTTGGTTCTCGGCGGAGACTTTGGTGGTTTCCTCAGGGCATCAATAGTGCGCTTTGCTTTCACCGGATCTACCTTCTCCTCAGGAGGTGGATGTCTCGTTGCTTTCACCCCTTCAAAGAACTCCTTCACATGGGTCCGCACAATCGTATCGTTTTCCTCCTCGATCCTCTCGTACGGTAACTTCTCTAGAGGCTTGAGAGGTGGACCGTATCTGTATTGCCTCCCGCCTCTGGTTGTGCTGCTAGACGCCGGAGCAGACGGAGCGGCTGCGGCATCTGTTTTCTTTCGTGCTTGCTTACGAGGCGGAGGAGAAGGAGTACGACGCGCCGGAGCAGCCGGGGCGGCGGCGGGTCTCTTCCACCCTTGCTGGCGAGGCGGAGAAGGAGGAGGCTGCTGGCTGCTCGGGAGCGTCGGCGCAGGCGGAGAAGGAGGCGGAGTGCCGCCATGCGCCGAAGAAGGAGGCGGAGTGCCGCCACGCGTGCCCTGATCGTCACTCACTGGAGGAGGAGGCGGTGGAGGAGGCGGAGTGCCCTGACTCGCCGGAGGAGGAGGAGGAGGCGGAGGCGTCCAGTTCGGAAGGTTGATGAGCTCCTTCCGCCATAGGCATGGAGTCTTCAGAGCAGAACCCAGCCTAGTCTCCCCTTCACCGGTAGGGTGGTCAAGCAGGAGGTCCCCAAATCCCTCCGTTATTTCATCCACCATCACCTTAGCATATCCTTCTGGAATCGGCCGACAGTGATAAGTTGCTCCGGATCCAGTAGGATAAACAGAGCCAACAGCCGCCTTGACCTTCAAATTCATCAATCACGCCATAATGTGGCAATGTTGAGACTCTGTGATAGCATCCACGGGATAGCTTGCAGGAGCCGTCAAGACATGCTCCGGCTGAAGCAGCTCGGTGGAAGCCACGCTGCTTCTCCGCTGAGATGGCGGGGTAGCTTCGGGGGAAGCTTCGGCAGGTCGTTTGCTGCGATCTGCTGCTTCTCGTTCATCTTCTCGTTCCTCTAGCCCCATTACCCTTTCGTGCAGCGCCTACAGTTGGCCCTGCTCTAGTTTCTTCCTCCTCTCATGGGTTTTGTAACCCCATGCGTTCGGAAAACCAACCTTCCACGGAATGGAGCCTGGTGTGCTTAGTGTCCGTCCAGGGTGCTTGGGATTCCCAAGGGCCATTGTGAGCTCATCCTTGTCCCTGTCTGGGCTGCGCTGCATTGATATAGTGTCGAAGGTTCTTGACTAGTAATTCCAGTTGCTTGTCCGTTCAACGGCACATCCCTGATACAGGGTCCAAGGTTCCGCCAGCCCCGAAGAACCAAGTCCGGCAATGGTCTGGCCATCTCATTGTCTCTGGTTCGATCCCTTTTTCAAGCAGATCATTCTCCTCCTTGGACCACTTAGGCTGGGCTTTGAGGTAGCCACCTGACCCCGTGCGATGGTGAAGCTTCTTCTTCACAGCATTTTTCTTGTTCGTCGCCGACATCTTCTTACTCTTTTACGATGTCTTGTGGGCCACAAATGTGGGCCAGTGATCTTTGATCTTCTCATATTTGCCGATGAATTCTGGTGTCTTTTTTTTGACAAAATGGTTCAACTCTTTCCTCCACCTCCTGAATAGGGTTGCCATCTTCTTAAGAGCACAAGACTTGATTAATTGCTCTTTAACTGGCTTCTACGGATCCTCCTCTGGCGGTAGGGTGAAATTTGCCTTCAGCTGAGTCCAAAGATCTTCCTTCTGCATATCATTGACATAAGACACCTTAGGGTCGTCCTTAGGCTTATACCATTGCTGGATGCTGATCGGGATCTTGTCCCTAACAAGAACCCCGCACTGAGAAGAAAATGCGTTCTTTGTCCGGATGGGTTCAATCGGTTCGCCGTCGGGCGCGATTTCTATGATCTCAAACCTTTCATCCGAGCTCAACTTTTTCTTCAGGCCTTGTCTCCTTACCGAAGTTGTGCTCGATCCGGAGGGCTAGAAATTAAAAGGAAGAAAGACGAGAGTAATTAATATGTGTACATATACCAAAACAATGAATGTATCAATTAACTAGTCAGCACGGGCTTAACTAATATATATATACCTGGCCGGACTCGGTTCGGTCACCGGAGCAGTCAGCACGGTCTCCTTCTTGTATCTCCATTGGGTCATCACCGGAGCCATCATGAACATAGCCCTCTTCTTGTACCGGCATTAATGGGCTGGAGCCATCATGAACATGGCCCTCTTCTTCACCCAGTCCTTCCTAACCAACGACATCGTTGAAAAATGACGCAATGACATCAGTTCCTTCTGCGATTATCTCCCCCAGCATCGCTTCTATTGCTTCGTCTCAGCAGTGCTCCATAGTTTCTGCAAATATTTACAACATGTCAATTATTATTCAAACATGGTACAGATGGATATATATTAGTGGCAAACATAGAACTAGCTAGCTAATCACGATAAGGAATCATGTTAGTGGCCTCGACGCTGCTTCTCTAGGGTTTGGGATCGCCTCGACACAACGCTTCAAGGGTTTGGGGTGGCCTCGACGACAACGCTCTTTTAACTTGGTAAATTTGGGTGGCCTCGAGAGTTTTGGTCGAGCGAGAGGGCCGAGGGGGGTGCTGCCGTTGTATAGGGTTATCACGGTCGAAAGGGGGTATATATATCGACCGCCCCTCATGTCGAAGTTATCTCGAGGGGGCGGCGAGGGCGAAGGCGAGCAGCCTGACAGCGACAGACCCGATAAAATATAAGAAAATGAAGAAGAAATAAAAAGAGAAGAAGAAGAAAGGAATAGAGGAGAAGATCGAAGAAAAAAAAGAAGAAAAAAAAAGAGGAGAAGAAGAAAGGAATTTTTCTATTTTTTCTTCTTCTCCTCTATTCCTTTCTTCTTCTCCTCTTCCTTTTCTTCTTTTTTGTTCTTCTTATTTATTTCTCCTCTATTCCTTTCTTTCTTCTTCTCCTCTTCTTTTTCTTCTTCTCCCTCGAGAAAGGAAAATAATTAAGGAAAAGGAAGAAAAGAGGAAGAAGGAAGAATGAAGAAGAAGAAGAAAGGAATAGAGGACAAGAAGAAAAAATAGAATTTTTTTTCTATTTTTTCCTTTTCTCCTCTATTCCTTTCTTCTTCTCCTCTTATTTTTCTTTTTTTTTTCTTCTTATTTATTTCTCCTCTTCTTTTCCTCTCCTCTTCTTCTCCTTTTCTTCCTCTTCTTATTTTCCTTTTTCCTCTCATTCTTTTTCTTCTTCTTCTTCCTTCTTCCTTCTTCCCCTTTTCTTCCTTTTCCTTATTTTACTTTTTCCTCTACACTAACCTAATTAAAATGCACTAACCTAAAATCGATATCTACTAACAACCTAAATAAAAAATTAATACATATATGAAAAAACATATATAAACAAAAAAATGCTATGAACATTATATTCATACATACATAGCCACATCCATTCATCATATAGCTACCACATACATATATACATTAATTATATATATGAAAAAAATGCAATGAACAAAAAAATACACATGTATGTATGAAAAAAAAGCACTGAACACAGAGCCTTGACGGCGGCGGCGGCGAGGGCGTCGGCGACGACCACGGCAGGCCGGGGCAGGGGTGTGGCCGGCGAGGGCGAGGGCGGCGGCGGCGAGGGCGTCGGCGACGCAGCGGACCGGGGCAAGGGCGTGGCCGGCGACGACGGCGACGGTGACAACGACGACGGGTGCGGGTGCGCGGGCAGCATCGGCGGGGGCGGCCGGCAGGCAGCGGGCGGCGTCGGGGCAGCGCCTGGCGGCGACGAGGCAGGGGCGACGACGGGGGGGGGGGGACGGCGTCTGAGCGGGCGGCGGCGTTGGGGCAGCGGACGGCGTCGATCTGGGCAGCCTGGCGGCGTCGATGGCAACTGGCGATGTGTTCGTCAAATTTTCCGAAGTGTTGTATATATAGCAAGAGCATTGGTGCCGGTTCGTGAAACCAACCGGAACCAATGCACCCTTTAGTCCCGGTTGGTGCCACCAACTGGGACCAAAGGCCTATTTTCAGCAGCCCAAATGGTGTGAAGCGGCGGCCTTTGGTGCCGGTTGGTGGCACCAACTGGGACTAATACCTACCCCTTTAGTCCCGGTTGGTGCCACCAACGGGGACCAAAGGACCCTGTGTTGCCCGCGTCGGGGCCAAAGTTTAGTCCCACCTCTCTAGTTGAGAGGGGCGCGCAGTGGTTTATAAGCCCCACTGCCGCACCCCTCTCGAGCTCCTCTCCACCGTGCTTGCGGGCCTATTTGCTACTGCTTTGCCTGATGGGCCTTCTGGGCCTACTGTGGGCCTGAATCGTGGCCCATGGTAGGGTTTCTAGTCGTATTCAGGCCGTGGGGGCCTAGTAGGAGGCATTTTTTTGTTTTTTTTCTTTCTTGCTTTATTTGTTTTATTTTGTTTCTACTCACAACAAAATACTTATTGTTGCTATTTTTAATTATTTTCCAGTTTTTTTGTTTTGTTTTCTGCATTATTTATTTTCTTTTGTTTTTTGCTTTATTTTTTAATTCTTTTTGCTTTTAGTTTTGGAAAAATTATAAACTTTCTGTTAGTGCCATTAGTTTTCAAATTTGAAAACACTTTTTTTTGTTTTCTTTCTTGCTTTATTTATTTTATTTTGTTTCTACTTACAACAAAATACTTATTGTTGCTATTTTTAATTGTTTTTTTGTTTTGTTTTCTACATTATTTATTTTCTTTTGTTTTTTGCTTTATTTTTTAATTCTTTTTGCTTTTAGTTTTAGAAAAATTATAAACTTTCTGTAAGTGCCATGAGTTTTCAAATTTGAAAACACTTTTTTTGTTTTTTTGTTTTCTTTCTTGCTTTATTTATTTTATTTTGTTTCTACTTACAACAAAATACTTATTGTTGCTATTTTTAATTGTTTTTTATTTTGTTTTCTGTATTATTTATTTTCTTTTGTTTTTTGCTTTATTTTTAATTCTTTTTGCTTTTAGTTTTAGAAAAAATATAAACTTTTTGTTAGTGCCATTAGTTTTCAAATTTGAAAACACGTTTTTGTTTTTTTTGTTTTCTTTCTTGCTTTATTTATTTTATTTTGTTTCTACTTACAACAAAATACTTATTGTTGCTATTTTTAATTATTACGAGGGCCGAACCATAAGACAATAAAGCATTTCAAATGAATTATGAAAAAGTTGAAAGTTGGCATGGTATCATAAATTCACCCACATAGCATGTGCATGTACAAAACGGACAATGGTATCATACTCGTGTGTTACAAAGTTGGCATGGTATCATCATAATAGTTGCGGGAGAAAGTCTTCACTTTTTCTTCGCTTGTGTCATTTGCTTATTGCGCCGTAACCATGGATAATCTTCATCGCTTATCAGGATGCTGGGTCAGCCTTGACTTTGAAGGGAGGAATTTCATGAAACTTTTCATAATCTTCAGACATGTCAGTCTTGCCCTCCACTCCCACGATGTCCCTTTTTCCTGAAAGAACTATGTGGCGCTTTGGCTCATCGTATGATGTATTCGCTTCCTTATCTTTTCTTTTTCTCGGTATGGTAGACATGTCCTTCACATAGATAATTTGTGCCACATCATTGGCTAGGACGAACGGTTCGTCAGTGTACCCAAGATTTTTTAGATCCACTGTTGTCATTCCGTACTGTGGGTCTACCTGTACCCCGCCTCCTGACAGATTGACCCATTTGCACTTAAACAAAGGGACCATAAAATGATGTCCGTAGTCAAGTTCCCATATGTCCACTATGTAACCATAATATGTGTCCTTTCCCCTCTCAGTTGTTGCATCAAAGCGGACACCGCTGTTTTGGTTGGTGCTCTTTTGATCTTGGTTAATCGTGTAAAATGTATTCCCATTTATCTCGTATCCTTTCCAAATCGTAACAGTCAAAGATGGTCCCTTGGACAACAAGTACAGCTCATCACAAACAGTGTTGTCACCTCTGAGACGTGCTTCCAACCAATTGCTGAAAGTCCTGATGTGTGCACATGTAATCCAGTCGTCGCACTGCTCCGGGTGTTTGGAGCGCAGACTGTTCTTGTGTTCATCGACATACGGGGTCACCAAGGTAGAGTTCTGTAGAACTGTGTAGCATGCTTGAGACCAAGAATATCCGTCCCTGCATATTATTGAGTCCCTTCCAAGCGTGCCTTTTCCAGTCAGTCTCCCCTCATACTGCGATTGAGGGAGACCTATCTTCTTAAGGCCAGGAATGAAGTCAACACAAAACCCGATGACATCCTCTGCTTGATGGCCCATGGAGATGCTTCCTTTTGGCCTAGCACGGTTACAGAAATATTTCTTTAGGACTCCCATGAACCTCTCAAAGGGGTACATATTGTGTAGAAATATGGGGCCCAGAATAACAATCTCGTCAACTAGATGAACTAGGACGTGCGTCATGATATTGAAGAAGGATGGTGGGAACACCAGCTCGAAACTGACAAGACATTGCACCACATCACTCCTTAGCCTTGGTATGATTTCTGGATCGATCACCTTCTGAGAGATTGCATTGAGGAATGCACATAGCTTCACAATGGCTAATCGGACGTTTTTTGGTAGAAGCCCCCTCAACGCAACCGGAAGCAGTTGCGTCATAATCACGTGGCAGTCATGAGACTTTAGGTTCTAAAACTTTTTCTCTGACATATTTATTATTCCTTTTATATTCGATGAGAAGCCAGTCGGGACCTTCATACTAAGCAGGCATTCAAAGAAGATTTCCTTCTCTTCTTTGGTAAGAGCATAGCTGGCAGGACCTTCATACTGCTTTGGAGGCATGCCGTCTTTTTCGTGCAAACATTGCAGGTCCTCCCGTGCCTCAGCTATATCTTTTGTCTTCCCATACACGCCCAAGAAGCCTAGCAGGTTGACGCAAAGGTTCTTCATCACGTGCATCACGTTGATCGAAGAGCGGACCTCTAGGTCTTTCCAGTAGGGTAAGTCCCAAAATATAGATTTCTTCTTCCACATGGGTGCGTGTCCCCCAGCGTCACTCGGAACAGCTAGTCCGCCGTGACCCTTCCCAAAGATTACGTGTAAATCATTGACCATAGCAAGTACGTGATCACCGGTACGCATGGCGGGCTTCCTCCGGTGATCTGCCTCGCCTTTGAAATGCTTGCCTTTCTTTCGACATTGATGGTTGGTTGGAAGAAATCGACGATGGCCCAGGTACACATTCTTCCTGCAGCTTCCCAGGTATATACTATCGGTGTCAAGTAAACAGTGCGTGCATGCGTGGTATCCCTTGTTTGTCTGTCCTGAAAGGTTACTGAGAGCGGGTCAATCGTTGATGGTCACAAACAACAACGCCTTTAGGTGAAATTCCTCATGTTTGTGCTCATCCCACGTACGTACACCGTTTCCATTCCACAGCTGTAAAAGTTCTTCAACTAATGGCCTTAGGTACACATCAATGTCGTTGCCGGGTTGCTTAGGGACTTGGATGAGAACTGGCATCATAATGAACTTCCGCTTCATGCACATCCAAGGAGGAAGGTTATACATACATAGAGTCACGGGCCAGGTGCTGTGATTGCTGCTCTGCTCCCCGAAAGGATTAATGCCATCCGCATTTAAAGCAAACCATACGTTCCTTGGGTCACTTGCAAACTCATCCCAGTACTTTCTCTTGATTTTTCTCCACTGCGACCCGTCAGCGGGTGCTCTCAACTTCCCGTCTTTCTTACGGTCCTCACTGTGCCATCGCATCAACTTGGCATGCTCTCCATTTCTGAACAGACGTTTCAACCGTGGTATTATAGGAGCATACCACATCACTATCATAAGCTTCCACTTCAATTGGTGTAGGTGCCACAGGAACAACTTCCTGTGCCCTGCTACACACTGGTTGAAGTGATGGTTCAATAACCTCATCAAGTCTCCACCATCCTCCCACTCAACTCTCGAGACAAACCTTTCCTCGAGAAAGGACCCGATTCAAGAAACAATCCCTATTGCTTTCGGATTTGAATTTGGAGGTATACCCAACTGTTTTGGGTGTCCTATGAAGATGCATTTTTATCCGCTTTGGGTTCGAGCTTATCAACCTGAAACTTTTTCACATAAGCGTCGCAGTCCCAAACCTTTACGAAACGACAACTTAGGTTTCTCCAAACCATAGTTCAAACGGTGTCGTCTCAATGAAATTACGTGGTACCCTATTAAAGTGAGTGCAGTTATCTCTAATGCCTAACCCATGAACGATAGTGGTAATTCGATAAGAGACATCATGGTACGCACCATATCCAATAGGGTGCAACTATGATGTTCGGACACACCATCACACTATGGTGTTCCAGGTGGTATTAATTGTGAAACAATTTCCACAATGTCTTAATTGTGTGCCAAAGCTCGTAACTCAGATACTCATCTCTATGATCATATCATAGACATTTTATCCTCTTGTCACGAAGATCTTAAACTTCACTCCGAAATTACTTGAACCATTCAATAATTCGGACTTGTGTTTCATCAAGTAAATATACTCAACATCTACTCGAATCATCTGTGAAGTAAGAACATAACGATATTCACTGCATGCCTCAGCACTCATTGGACTGCACACATCAAAATGTGTTACTTCCAACAAGTTGCTATCTTGTTCCATCTCACTGAAACCGAGGCTTTTCAGTCATCTTGCCCATGTGGTATGATTTGCATATCTCAAGTGATTCAAAATCAAGTGAGTCCAAACGATCCATCTGCATGGAGTTTCTTCATGCGTATACACCAATAGACATGGTTCGCATGTCTCAAACTTTTCAAAAACGAGTGAGTCCAAAGATCCATCAACATGGAGCTTCTTCATGCGTTTTATACCAATATGACTTACATGGCAGTGCCACAAGTAAGTGGTACTATCTTATATCTTTTGGCATGAAAATGTGTATCACTACGCTCGAGATTTCAATAAACCATTCATTTTAGGTGCAAGACCATTGAAGGTATTATTCAAATAAACAGAGTAACCATTATTCTCCTTAAATGAATAACCGTATTGCCACAGACATAATCCAATCATGTCTATGCTCAACGCAAACACCAAATAACAATTATTTAGGTTTAACACCAATCTCGATGGTAGAGGGAGCGTGCGATGCTTGATCACATCAACCTTGGAAACACTTCCAACACATATCATCAGCTCACCTTTAGCTAGTCTCTTTATTCCGTAGCTTTTATTTCGAGTTACTAACACTTACCAACCGAACCGGTATCTAATACCCTGGTGCTACTAGGAGTACTAGTAAAGTACACATTAACATTATGTATATCCAATATACTTCTATCGACCTTGCCAGCCTTCTTATCTATCAAGTATCTAGGGTAATTCTGCTCCAGTGGTTGTTCCCCTTATTACAGAAGCACTTAGTCTCGGGTTTGGGTTCAACCTTGGGTTTCTTCACTGGAGCAGCAACTGATTTGCCGTTTCATGAAGTGCCCCTTCTTTCCCTTGCCCTTCTTGAAACTAGTGGTTTCACCAACCATCAACAATTGATGCTCCTTCTTGATTTCTACTTTCGCGGTGTCAAACATCGCGAATACCTTAAGGATCATCATATCTATCCCTGATTTGTTATAGTTCATCACGAATCAATAGCGGCTTGGTGGCAATGACTTTGGAGAAACATCACTATCTCTTCTGGGAGATCAACTCCCACTCGATTCAAGTGATTGTTGCACTCAGACAATCTGAGCACAAGCTCAACGATTGAGCTTTTCTCCCTTAGTTTGCAGGCTAAGAAAATCGTCGGAGGTCTCATACCTCTTGACATGGGCACGAGCCTGAAATCCCAATTTCAGCCCTCGAAACATCTCATATGTTCCGCGACATTTCGAAAAACGTCTTTGGTGCTTCAATTCTAAACCGTTTAACTGAACTATCACGTAGTTATCAAAACGTGTATGTTCGATGTTCGCAACATCCACAAACGACGTTTGGGGTTCAGCACACTGAGCGATGCATTAAGGACATAAGCTTTCTACTGTCCGCATAAACGCTACTATCAACTTTCAACTATATTTTCTCTAGGAACATATCTAAACAGTGGAACTAAAGTGCGAGCTTACGACATAATTTGCAAAGATCTTTTGACTATGTTCAGGCTAATTAAGTTCATCTCATGAACTCCCACTCAGATAGACATCCCTCTAGTCATCTAAGTGATTACATGATCCGAGTCAACTAGGCCGTGTCCGATCATCACGTGAGACAGACTAGTCATCATCGGTGAACATCTTCATGTTGATCGTATCTACTATACGACTCATGCTCGACCTTTCGGTCTCTTGTGTTCCTAGGCCATGTCTGTACATGCTAGGCTCGTCAAGTCAACCTAAGTGTTTCGCATGAGTAAATCTAGCTTACACCCGTTGTATGTGAACGTAAGAATCTATCACACCCGATCATCACGTGGTGCTTCGAAACGACGAACTTCCGCAACGGTGCACAGTTAGGGGGAACACTTTCTTGAAATTTTAATAAGGGATCATCTTATTTACTACCGTCGTTCTAAGCAAATAAGATGCATAAACATGATAAACATCACATGCAATCAAATAGTGACATGATATGGCCAATATCATTTTGCTCCTTTTGATCTCCATCTTCGGGGCTCCATGATCATCATCGTCATCGGCATGACACTATGATCTCCATCATCATGATCTCCATCATCGTGTCTTCATGAAGTTGTCTCGCCAACTATTACTTCTACTACTATGGCTACCGGTTAGCAATAAAGTAAAGTAATTACATGGCGTTGTTCAATGACACGCAGGTCATACAATAAATTAAGACAACTCCTATGGCTCCTGCCGGTTGTCATACTCATCGACATGCAAGTCGTGATTCCTATTACAAGAACATGATCAATCTCATACATCACATATCATTCATCACATTCTTCTTGGCCATATCACATCACATAGCATACCCTGCAAAAACAAGTTAGACGTCCTCTAATTGTTGTTTGCATGTTTTACGTGGCTGCTATGGGTTTCTAGCAAGAACGTTTCTTACCTACGCAAAACCACAACATGATATGTCAATTGATATTTACCCTTCATAAGGACCATTTTCATCGAATCCGTTCCGACTAAAGTGGGAGAGACTGGCACCCACTAGCCACCTTATGCACCAAGTGCATGTCAGTCGGTGGAACCTGTCTCACGTAAGAGTACGTGTAAGGTTGGTCTGGGCCGCTTCATCCCACAATACCGTCGAAACAAGATTGGACTAGTAATGGTAAGCATATTGAACAAAATCAACGCCCACAACTACTTTGTGTTCTACTCGTGCAAAGAATCTACGCAATAGACCTAGCTCAAGATGCCATTGCTGGGGAACGTAGCAGAAATTCAAAATTTTCCTACGAGTCACCAAGATCTATCTATGGAGAAACTAGCAATGAGAGAGAGGGGAGTGCATCTACATACCCTTGTAGATCGCTAAGCGGAAGCATTCAAGAGAACGGGGTTGAAGGAGTCGTACTCATCGTGATCCAAATCATCGGAGATCCTAGTGCCGAACGGACGGCACCTCCGCGTTCAACACACGTACAACCCAGGGACGTCTCCTCCTTCTTGATCTAGCAAGGGGAGAGGAGAAGTTGAGGGAGTGCTCCGGCAGCACGACGGCGTGGTGGTGGAGCTTGCAGTTCTCCGGCAGGGCTTCGCCAAGCACTACTACTACGGAGGAGGTGTTGGGGACGGAGAGGGCTGTGCCAGGGGCAAGGGTGAAGCTCCCATGCGCCTCCCCACTATATATAGGGGTGGAGGGGGCTGGTTTCTTGCCCTCCAAGTCCATTGGGGCGTTGGCAAAGGTGGGAGGAAAGAAATCCCATCATTTCCTTCCCCATCGATTGTTATCCCCCCTTTTTAGGGATCTCGATCTTATCCCTTCGGGATATGATCTTATTCCTTCTAAGGGGGGATCTTGGTGCACCTTGAACAAGGGTGTGGGGCCTTTCCCCCACTACCCACGTTCATGTGGGTCCCCCCATGCTGGTGGGCCCCACTCCGGAACCTTCTAGAACCTTCCCGGTACAATACCGAAAAATCCTGAACATTTTCCGGTGGCCAAAATAGGACTTCCCATATATAAATCTTTACCTCCGGACCATTCCAGAACTCCTTGTGATGTCCGGGATCTCATCCGGGACTCCGAACAACATTTGGTAACTGCACACCAATTCCCATAACAACTCTAGCGTCACCGAACCTTAAGTGTGTAGACCCTACGGGTTCGGGAATCATGCAGACATGACCGAGACAGCTCTCTGGCCAATAACCAACAGCGGGATCTGGATACCCATGTTGGCTCCCACATGTTCCACGATGATCTCATCGGATGAACCACGATGTCAAGGATTCAAGCAATCCCGTATACAATTCCCTTTGTCTAGCCGTATACAATCCCGGATGAACCACGATGTCAAAGATTCGATCGTCGGTATGCCGATACCTTGTTCAATCTCGTTACCGGCAAGTCTCTTTACTCGTTCCGTAACACATCATCCCGTGATCAACCCCTTGGTCACATTGTGCACATTGTGATGATGTCCTACCGAGTGGGCCCAGAGATACCTTTCCGTCAACCGGAGTGATAAATCCCAGTCTCGATTCGTGCTAACCCAACAGACACTTTTGGAGATACCTGTAGTGCACCTTTATAGCCACCCAGTTACGTTGTGACGTTTGGTACACCCAAAGCATTCCTACGGTATCTGGGAGTTGCACAATCTCATGGTCTAAGGAAATGATACTTGACATTAGAAAAGCTCTAGCATACGAACTACACGATCTTTGTGCTAGGCTTAGGATTGGGTCTTGTCCATCACATCATTCTCCTAATGATGTGATCCCATTATCAACGACATCCAATGTCCCTGGTCAGGAAACCATAACCATCTATTGATGAACGAGCTAGTCAACTAGAGGCTTACTAGGGACATGGTGTTGTCTATGTACCCACACATGTATCTGAGTTTCCTATCAATACAATTATAGCATGGATAATAAACGATTATCATGAACAAGGAAATATAATAATAATAACTAATTTATTATTGCCTCTAGGGCATATTTCCAACAGTCTCCCACTTGCACTAGAGTCAATAATCTAGTTCACATCGCCATGTGATTAACACTCACAGGTCACATCGCCATGTGACCAACATCCAAAGAGTTTACTAGTGTCACTAAACTAGTTCACATCACCATGTGATTAAGACTCAATGAGTTCTGGGGTTTGATCATGTTTTGCTTGTGAGAGAGGTTTTAGTCAATGGGTCTGCAACATTCAGATTCGTATGTACTTCGCAAATCTGTAGGTCATATTGTAAATGCTGCTTCCACTCTCCACTTGGAGCTATTCCAAATGGTTGCTCCACTATACGTATCCGGTTTGCTACTCAAAGTCATTCGAATAGGTGTTAATGCTTACCAACCTGTAACACCCTACATGCGGTTATATCCCTCACGTGTCGGGGCACTACTTAGGGGCATAAACGCATGCAGGATTGGTAGCGAGAGTGGTTAATCTTTACACAACCCATGTACTGAAAAGATATATATAGAGCATAGTTGGCTTACACTCACCACGAATCACACAACATCATCAAGTATAATACAATCATCCAAGTTGAACACAGGGTCCGGCTACAGATGAAATCAAATGAATAAAAGACAACCACCCATGCTAAGACCCGATCGTCCCCACCGAGCACCACTACTTATCGTCCACATAAGTGGCGTACATCCGGCCACGTTCTTCATCGAACTCCCACTAAAGCTCCTGTTCATCGTTAGCATCAAACTCGGGGGTACCTGCAGTTGTTGTTGTAGTAAACTGTGAGACACGAGGACTCAGCAATCGCATTCCGGGGTATCAAGACTAACAAAGCTTTTAGGTGAGGAAGGGTACTTGGTGAAGTTGCAGCAAAGCACTAGCATATATGAGGTGGGTAGCTTACGTTTTCAGAGTAAGATGAGAAGCTACGCATATAGTCGTAACTAGTAGTGATCACTAAGTGATCCTATCTACTTACGTACCGTTCATAACCTCGCCGTGTTCTCTTCCTGAACTCCTTCGAAAAGAGACCATCAAGGCTACGCACATAGGTAGTGTATTTTATTGGAGGTTTTGTGTCAAGTTTCCTACAACCGGATATTAAAAACTCCCATCTGCCACATAACTGCGGGCACGACTTTCGAAAGTTTAAACCCTCCAGGGGTGTCCTGATACGTCTCCAACATATCTATAATTTTTGATTGTTCCATGCTATTATATTTTCTATTTTGGATGTTTAATAAGCATTTATATTCTATTTTATATTATTTTTGGGACTAACCTATTAACTGAGGGCCCAGTGCCAGTTTCTGTTTTTTTGCGTATTTTAGAGTTTCATAGAAAAAGAATACCAAACGGAGTCCAAACGGAATGAAACTTTCGCGATGATCTTTCTTGGACCGAAAGGAAACCAAAAGACTAGGAGATGAAGTCGGAGGCGCAGCGAGGCGGCCACGAGGCAGGAGGGCGTGCCCCTACCTCGTGGGCCCCTTTGGGGATCTCCTGACCTAGCTCTTTCACCTATATACACACTTATACCCTAAAAACATCTAGGAGAGCCACAGAACCACTTTTCCACCGCTGCAACCTTCTGTACACGTGAGATCCCATCTAGGGGCCTTTTCCGGCATCCCGTCGGAGGGGGATTCGATCACGGAGGGCTTCTTCATCAACACCATTACCTTTCTGATGAAGCGTGAGTAGTTTACCACAGACCTACGGGTCCATAGTTAGTAGCTAGATGGCTTCTTCGCTCTATTTGATTCTCAATACCATGTTCTCCTCGATGTTCTTGGAGATCTATTCGATGTAATATTATTTTGCGGTGTGTTTGCCGAGATCTGATGAATTGTGGATTTATGGTCAGATTATCTATGAATATTATTTGGTTATTCTCTGAATTCTTATACGCATGATTTGATATCTTTGCAAGTCTCTTCGAATTATCAGTTTAGTTTGGCCTACTGGATTGATCCTTCTTGCAATGGGAGAAGTGCTTAGCTTTGGTTCAATCTTGTGGTGTCCTTTCCCAGTGACAGTAGGGGCAACAAGGCATGTATTGTATTGTTGCCATCGAGGATAACAAGATGGGGTTTTCATCATATTGCTTGAGTTAATTCCTCTACATAATGTCATCTTACTTAATCCGTTACTCTGTTCTTTATGAACTTAATACTCTAGATGCATGCTGGATAGCGATCGATATGTGGAGTAATAGTAGTAGATGCAGAATCGTTTCGGTCTACTTGACACGGACGTGATTCCTATATATGTTCATGATCATTGCCTTAGATATCGTCATAACTATGCGCTTTTCTATCAACTGCTCGGCAGTAATTTGTTCACCCACCGTAATATTTGCTATCTTGAGAGAAGCCACTAGTGAAACCTATGGCCCCCGGGTCTCTTTTCCATCATACAAGTTCTCTTTTACATCTTGCTAGTTTCCGATCTACTATTTTGCAATCTTTTACTTTCCAATCTATAAACCAAAAATATTTACTTTACCGTTTATCTATCTCTACCAGATCTCACTTTTCCAAGTAACCGTGAAGGGGTTGACAACCCCTTTATCGCGTTGGGTGCAAGTTGTTGATTATTTGTGCAGGTATTCGGTGACTTGTGCGTTATCTCCTACTGGATTGATACCTTGGTTCTCAAACTGAGGGAAATACTTACTCTACTTTGCTACACCACCTTTCCTCTTCAAGGGAAAAACCAACGCAAGCTCAAGAGGCAGCAGGAAGGATTTCTGGCGCCGTTGCTGGGAAGATCTACGTCAAGTCAAGCCATAACAAGTACCCATCATAAACTCTCCTCCCTTGCATTACATTTTTCGCCATTCGCCTCTCGTCTTCCTCTCCCCCACTTCTAAAACAATTTTCAAAAACCTTTGCCTTTTCTTTTCCCCTCTTCCGTTCGTCTCTCTTCGCTTGCTTCTTGTGTGCTCATGTGTTAGATCGCTTGATTCACCTTCATAGCTAGTCCTCCTATCGTTGTCAGCACTCCCGATAATGAAGTCCTCAATTTTAAACAAAGGGAGGGAGAAAATCTAAAGGATGCTTGGTATAGAATTTTCAATGCTCAAAATAGATCTACTAGAAAGCAATCTACTTCCGTTCTTCTCCGCAATTTTTATGTGGGCATTACTCCTTGGAATAGATATGTTCTTGACACCATTACTGGAGGGAATTTCTTGGGAAGCCATACTTTTGATTCTTATAATGCCATGATAGATTTGTTAGGCCCACCACCTCTTTTGGTCAATGGAACTATTTTAACCTTGGAACATGTGATGCAAAGACTTGAAATTATTGAGAACAAAATTGCTACTATAGAGTTGATAGAAAATTTGGATAAAAAGATTCATAATAAAATTACTCAATATGGATATAAGGTAGGAGTTACTCTAAAGAATCTTAGAGAAAAGGAACCCATAGTTAATGAAATGATAGATCAAGATTCTACTAGAATTGATAAACTCGAAGATATTATTACTAACTTGGGTTCCGCTTTTTCTACTGTTAAAAATACCTCAAATCTTCCTCCTTCCAAAGTTGCCAAGTTTATTTACGTTCCTAAGAATAAGGGTGAATCTTCTAGTAAGGAAAATGAAGATCTCAAATCAATAAGTGTTCACGCCAATCTTTTCGATATTATTAAAGAACCTTTTGCCACGAATGAATTTCTAGATTTCTTGCCTAGGAGTTTAATCATTGATAAAAACAAAGAGTCTCCTAAGGATTATACGTGTTCAATTGAAGAATTGCATACCAAAGATGGAAATACCTAGATCTATTCACATTTTTATGCCTAGCTAATGGCGTTAAACGATGGCGCTTGTTGGGAGGCAACCCAATTTTATTTTTGTTCTTTGATTTTTGCTCCTGTTTAGTAATAAATAATTCATCTAGCCTCTGGGATGTGGTTTTATGTTTTAATTAGTGTTTGTGCCAAGTAGAACCTTTAGGATAGCTTATGGTGATAGTTGTGTTGATCCTCCTGAAAATCAGAAACTTTTGCGCTTAGTAAATTAGTTTTGAAAATTCACAGAAATGTTATTTTGATCTGATTCTTTTTGCTCTGGATTGGTAAACAAATTTCTCAGATTTTCGTAATTTGGATGGAATTTTGGAGTTACAGAAGTATTCTAGAGTTACAGATTACTACATACTGTTCTGTTTTTGACAGATTCTGTTTTTCGCGTGTTGTTTGCGTATTTTGATGAATCTATGGGTGTATCGGGGGGTATGAACCATGGAGAAGTTAGAATACAGTAGATATTACACCAATATAAATAAAGAATGAGTTTGCAACAGTACCTTAAATTGGTGATTTATTTTCTTATACTAACGGAGCTCATGAGATTTCCTGTCGAGTTTTGTGTTGTGAAGTTTTCAAGTTTTGGGTAAGGATTTGATGGACTATGGAATAAGGAGTGGCAAGAGCCTAAGCTTGGGGATTCCCAAGGCACCCCAAGGTAATATTCAAGGACAACCAAAAGCCTAAGTTTGGGGATGCCCCGGAAGGCATCCCCTCTTTCGTCTTCATCTATCGGTAACTTTACTTGAGGCTATATTTTTATTCACCACAAGATATGTGTTTTGCTTGGAGCGTCTTGTATGATTTGAGTCTTTGCTTTTTAGTTTACGACAGTCATCCTTGCTGTGCACACCTTTTTGGAGAGACTCGCATGAATCATGATTTAGTAGAATACTCTATGTGCTTCACTTATATCTTTTGAGCTAGGCAATATAGCTCTAGTACTTCACTTATATCTTTTTAGAGCATGACAGTGGCTTTATTTTATAGAAATTATTGAACTCTCATGCTTCACTTATATTATTTTGAGAGTCTTTTAGAGCAACATGGTAATTTTCTTTGGTTATAAAACTAGTTCTAATGTGATGGGCATCCAGGATGGATATAATAAAAACTTTCATATAAAGTGCGTTGAATACTATGAGAAGTTTGATTCTTTATGATTGATATTAGAGTCATGCTAGTGGAGTAATTGTTAATTTGAGAAATACTTGTGTTAAAGTTTGTGATTCCCGTAGCATATGCACGTATGGTGAACCGTCATGTGATGAAGTTGGAGCATGATTTATTTATTGATTATCTTCCTTATGAGTGGAGGTCGGGATCGCGCGATGGTTAACTCCTACCAACCCTTCCCCTAGGAGCATGCGCATAGTACTTTGTTTTGATGACTTGTAGATTTTTGCAATAAGTATGGGAGTTCTTTATGACTAATGTTGAGTCCATGGATTATACGCACTCTCACCCTTTCACCATTGCTAGCCTCTCTTGTGCCGCGCAACTCTCGCCGGTACCATACACCCACCATTACCTTCCTCAAAACAACCACCATACCTACCTATTATGGCATTTCCGTAGCCATTTTGAGATATATTGCCATGCAACTTTCCACCGTTCCATTTATTATGACACGCTTCATCATTGTCATATTGCTTTGCATGATCATCTAATTGACATCGTATTTGTGGCAAAGCCACCGTTCGTAATTCTTTCATACATGTCACTCTTGAATCATTGCACATCCAGGTACACCGCCGGAGGCATTCACATAGAGTCATATTTTGTTCTAAGTATTGAGTTGTAATTCTTGAGTTGTAATTAAATAAAAGTGTGATGATCTTCATTATTATAGCATTGTCCCATGTGAGGAAAGGATGATGGAGACTATGATTCCCCCACAAGTCAGGATGAGACTCCGGACGAAAAATAAAAAAAAGAAAATAAAAAAAGAGGCCATAAAAAAGAGAAGGCCTAAATAAAAAAATGAAGGAAAAAGAGAGAAGGGACAATGTTACTATCTTTTTTCCACACTTGTGCTTCAAAGTAGCACCATGATCTTCATGATAGAGAGTCTCCTATTTTGTCACTTTCATATACTAGTGGGAATTTTTCATTATAGAACTTGGCTTGTATATTCCAATGATGGGCTTCCTTAAAATGCCCTAGGTCTTCATGAGCAAGCAAGTTGG
The DNA here is from genome assembly GCF_018294505.1 of Triticum aestivum. Classification (NCBI taxonomy): domain Eukaryota; kingdom Viridiplantae; phylum Streptophyta; class Magnoliopsida; order Poales; family Poaceae; genus Triticum; species Triticum aestivum. Next base: position 757,349,880 of record NC_057801.1, read on the forward strand.
ATGCACACCCACTTAGTTTCTTTTTGAGCTTTCATACACATATAGCTCTAGTGCAACCGTTGCATGGCAATCCCTACTCACTCATATTGATATCTATTGATGGGCATCTCTATAGCCCGTTGATACGCCTAGTTGATATGAGACTATCTTCCTCCTTTTTTTATTCTCCACAGCCACCATTCTATTCCACCTATAGTGCTATGTCCATGGCTCACGCTCATGTATTGCATGAAAGTTGAAAAAGTTTGAAAATACTAAAATATGAAACAATTGCTTGGCTGAAACTGGGGTTGTGCATGATTTAAATATTTTGTGTGATGAAGATAGAGCATAGCCGGACTATATGATTTTGTAGGGATAGCTTTCTTTGGCCATGTTATTTTGAGAAGACATGATTTCTTTGTTAGTATGCTTGAAGTATTATTATTTTTATGTCAATATTAAACTTTTGTTTTGAATCTTTCGGATCTGAACATTCACGCCATAGTAAAAAAAATTACATTGATAAATATGTTAGGTAGCATTCCACATCGAAAATTCTGTTTTTATCATTTACCTACTCGAGGACGAGTAGGAATTAAGCTTGGGGATGCTTGATATGTCTCCAACGTATCTATAATTTTTTATTGTTCCATGCTATTATATTATCTATTTTCGATGTTTAATAGGAATTTATATGCTATTTTTTATTATTTTTGGGACTAACCAATTAACCGAGGGCCCAGTGCCAATTTCTGTTTTTGCCTATTTTAGAGTTTCGCTGAAAAGGAATACCAAACGGAGTTCAAGCGGAATGAAACTTTCACGATGATATTTCTTGGACCGAAAGGAAACCAGAAGACTTGGAGATGAAGTCGGAGACGCAGCGAGGAGGCCACGAGGCAGGAGGGCGCGCCCAGGGGGTAGGGCATGCCCCCTACCTCATGGGCCCCTCGGGGGTCTCCTGACCTAGCTCTTTCGCCTATATATACCCTTATACCCTAAAAACATCCAGGAGAGCCACCAAACCACTTCTCCAACCTTCTATACCCGTGAGATACCATCTAGGGGCCTTTTTCGGCGTCCTGCCGGAGGGGGGATTCGATCACGGAGGGCTTCTTCATCAACACCATTACCTCTCCGATGAAGCATGAGTAGTTTACCACAGACCTACGGGTCCATAGTTAGTATCTAGATGTCTTCTTCTATCTCTTTGATTCTCAATACCATGTTCTCCTCGATGTTCTTAGAGATAGATTCGATGTAATATTCTTTTGTGGTGTGTTTGCCGAGATCCAATGAATTGTGGATTTATGAGCAAATTATCTATGAATATTATTTGGTTCTTCTCTGAATTCTTATATGCATGATTTGATATCTTTGCAAGTCTCTTCGAATTATCGGTTTAGTTTGGCCTACTAGATTGAACTTTCTTGCCATGAGAGAAGTGCTTAGCGTTGGGTTCAATCTTGCGGTGTCCTTTCCCAGTGACAGTAGGGACAGCAAGGCAAATATTGTATTGTTGCCATCAAGGATAACAAGATGGGCTTTTCATCATATTGCTTGAGTTAATTCATCCACATCATGTCATCTTACTTAATGTGTTACTCCGTTCTTTATGAACTTAATACTCTAGATGCATGCTAGATAGCGGTCAATGTGTGGAGTAATAGTAGTAGATGCAGAATCGTGTCGGTCTACTTGACATGGACGTGATTCCTATGTTCATGATCATTGCCTTAGATATCGTCATAACTATGCGCTTTACTATCAATGGCTCGGCAGTAATTTGTTCACCCACCGTTATATTTGCTATCTTGAGAGAATCCACTAGTGAAACCTATTGCCGCCGGGTCTCTTTTCCATCATACAAGTTCTCTTTTACATCTTGCTAGTTTCTGATATACTATTTTGCAATCTTTCACTTTTTGATCTATAAACCAAAAATACCAAAAATATTTACTTTATTGTTTATCTATCTCTATCAGATCTCACTTTTACAAGTAACCGTGAAGGAATTGACAACCCTTTTATCACGTTGGGTGCAAGTTGTTGATTGTTTGTGTAGGTATTCGGTGACTTGTGCGTTATCTCCTACTGGATTGATACCTTGGTTCTCAAACTGAGGGAAATACTTACTCTACTTTGCTGCATCACCCTTTCCTCTTCAAGGGAAGAACCAATGCAAGCTCAAGAGGTAGCATGTCCCAACTTAGTTCATCACAAACTCTCACGATCAACGGAGGAAAATCCTCCTCCTGGAACAACCCGATCAAGCTCGGGATCCCGGTTCACAAGGCATTTGGACAATGGTAAAACAAAACCAGCAAGACCTCCCGATGTGCCGACACCCCGATAGTAGCCACTCCTATCTCCTCTGAGGCCACGATGGATGAGCTACGCGTACAGGTGCCAAAATAACCCAGGTTGCCCCGGGGTGGCCCCGCACCGTGCTCTAGTTTGGACCAACACTCATGAGGAGCACTGGCCCGGGTTGTTGATTAATAATACTCGGGTTAATTACTCCCTATGCAAATTTTAGTTGTTATTAGGAAAATGGTAAAACCAAAGTTGGGTCTTGCTGGAAGAGTTTTATTCAAAGCAAACTGTCAAGGGGGGCCCATAAACCCCGACCGTGTTAGGAACGCAAAATTCAAGGAATTTAACACTGGTATGACAGAAACTAAGGCGTCATGAGTGGAACAAAACACCGAGCAAAAGGCCAAGCCTTCCACCCATTGCCACGTTTATAGATGCATTATTTTAAATAAGATATATTATGATATCCCAACATTTCCATGTTCCAACATGGAACAACCTGCTCGGCACCTGCAACTAGCAACACTATAAGAGGGGCTGAGCAAAAGCGGTAACATAGCCAAACAACGGTTTGCTAGGAAGGTGGGTTAGAGGCATTTCATGGCAAAGTAGGGGGCTGACAACAAGTAGATAGGTAGCGCGACATAGCAAAAGAATCAAGACAGCTAGCAAACAAAAGATAATAGTGATATCAAGGAATGGTCATCTTGCCTGATATGTCCTCGGTGGGATCGTAAACTTGCTCCTCATAAATGTTCTCAACGGGTGTCTCGACCTCGGACTCGAACTCGTCTCCTGATGCTAACCAAAAGAAACAAGCATTCACATCAACACACATGACATGGAAAAGAACACATGCTACATGCAAGATGAACATGAATGCATATGAGGAACGCAACGAACAGAGCTAAGGGACTACCGGTACGGAGGATATGATGCCGGAAAGGACAAAGGTCATGACATGATAGATATGGGAAAACTCTTGGCTAACCAAGAATGCCATTGGATAGATTGGGAGATTTTGGTTGAAAACGATATAAAGATCACCGGAAACGGATGCACGGTTGGCAAATGACAAACAAAATAAAATGCAATGCAAACTGATGAAAACAACAACATGACAACTTTGATGCAAAGTTTATATATGCTACAACAATCAAACATGAAAACAAATGGCATGTCAGAGAAGCACATATCAACCACTACAAAACATTATTACTGAGCTACTGCTAAAACTCACTAGAACATGATTGAAACAACATGTCAAAACTGCAAATGATATCAGTTTTACAGATTTAGTGAAAATTACTGAACATGTCAAAACAACATCAGGTTGCAATGTTTAGGGCTAGAAAACTACATGCTACTGGAACATAAAGGAAAACAAGAGCATGGCATGCTAGTACTATATGCACTTAACAAAACTCCCTCAGTGAACTTTGTCCAGAAACTCATAGATTTGATGGTAGCTTCAATGCAAAAATGGCAAGTGATATAAACTTTTTTAGACTTCATGAAAATGACTAGAATGGCAAAAAAAGGTTCATGTAGGCATGTTTGCAAGCTTGTGTCACTCAACACAAAGCATATCATGGCTTGTAATAAAATCTAGCAGTAAGAAATGGTCTAGCCCGAAATGGAATATGGCATCTTTGGGGGGGAGAGGGGTGTTTTTGGGTTGCTCCTGGTGGGATTTGATCCTGTGTCTCCCAGGTGCAAACAAGGGCGCTGACCACTGCTCTACTGGCAAGGTTGTGTACTCAGGTGCGCCTGGTTCCTTTTGAAAAAGTGCCAGAAGGCTGAGCCTTTGGCCCTGGCTACACAGGGATCACCAGAGCCGGTGGTGACGAGCTAGGAGGCGACGGCTCAAGATGCAGAGCCACGGAGGGCGTGCGGAATGGGGTATGGATGCATGTGTGCATGCGGAGCAACTACGGGATGTGCGTGTCGTGAGCATGAAGCTCGGGAGTTTCAGCCATGGTGGCTTCGGCTCGATGTCCATCGTGTGTGCATGGCCGGGCGTGCGTGAGGATGCGTCAGTGTGCAGCAGGGTGCGCCACGGGCGCTGCGCGTGCTGCGGAAAGCGAGGCGCTGGAGTGCAGGTGTGGCGTGCGCTTGCGCGTGGGTAGGAGCGGGCGGAACAGAGACGACTTTGGGCTTTTGGCATGGATGGATCGGCTCCTAGCGGAAGAATATGAGGCGAAAAAAAAGGTTGGGCGACGCGGCTGCTCACCTAGTGCCCACAGGACATGAAGTTGTGGCCGTGGAGACGAAGGAGACGGCGCGACGACGCGCGGGACTTGCCGGTCTTTGAGTCCGAGAAGAAGAGGAAGAAGACGGGTCGGGGAGGTCGATCCAGGGGCCGTGGGCCCGTGGCGACGCGTGTGTTGTGGTAGAAGGACGCGGGGGCGTCGGTGGTCCTCTCCACGGCGACAGGCGGGTCGGAGGCGCGACGTGGACGGCTACCCCGAGCTCGAGCTCTTGCTCGCTCGGGTCATGGTGGGCAGGGCGACGGCGAGGCGCGTGGCTACCTTACCTGGCGGCGGCGAGGGGAGGAGAGCATTAGAGGAGGGGCAAATAGACAAGTGCTCCATCCGTTTCAAAATAGATGACTCAACTTTGTACTATCTGTAGTATAAAATTAGTACACGGTTGGATCATCTATTTTGGAATGGAGGGGGTAGTAGTTGACAGAAACCTCAATAAGGGCATGGCCAATGCTCCTACATAGACTGCTGCCTCAGCTGCCACGTTCATCTAGATGGTCCAAGCTCAGCCAAAGGTGCTGATTGCAGAAGAGCCTGCTTCCTCACTATCAAAAGCAAAAAGAGAGAACAGAAAAAAGGAGCATGCACGTAGAAAACAAGAGATGGGACCGTGGTGTGCAGACGTAAGAAAGGAAAAGTGTCAATGGGAAACATGGTCCACATAATAATGCCAGCGATGATGTTGCTTCTAGGCAACCAAGATCTCCCCCCTCTCTCGCGACCGCGTCTCCCCCCTCCCTCCGCAGGCGGCCGGCCGTGCACCTTCCTCTCCCGCCTCCAGCCCCCCTCTCCCCTTCCTCCCCGCCGCCGTCCCTGGCGCTCGCGGCCGGTCTGGCCGCGGGGT